>NC_058410.1:72358418-72610918 GCF_002201575.2 Neomonachus schauinslandi | reverse complement strand
GGGAGAGAGAATCCTAAGCCGGCTCCATGCCCAGTATGGAGCCCAAAGTGTGGCTAGATCACACATCGCTGAGATCATGACCTGAGCCGAAATCAAGAGTCAGCCGCTCAACTGACAGAGCCCAGGCGCCCCAAGTCTGATCCCCTTTAGAACTGAAGAAACTGAGGCTCAGAACTAGACAACTTGCCTAACTGCACAGCCAACTGTAGAAATTTGATTCTTCCCTGATTATGAAATGAGAGAAATAAATAGAAGCACCCATAACCCTTCTTTTGTATACCACATAGGACAATGGACAGAAAGTGGCCCTGAAATACAGTTAAGTTCAATGATTCTTGTTCGTGCATCAAATAGCAATTATCCCTCTTCCTCCTTAGAAATTACCAACTTCATTTTTTTAAATTGCAAACTTCATTCTTACCCAGCTAAAAATTTCATTTACTGTCTTAATAAGCAGATATCCTTTTACAGATGTTCTAAAAATAAATCCAATATATGCGATGCATTACATAGTTTTCAATACCATGTTATTATATTATAAAATATTATATTATAAAATACCATGTATTTTATTAACTACATTCTCTTATTTCATTTCTCAAATCCCATATATAAAATCTTTGAGGTGGCAACAGGTACTATGTATTGGTAGAGAAGCCTCTTCTGGATGTAGAGGAAGCAGAGTTTGTCATAGTATCGTAATTGGAAATTGGGTATTTTCTATCTCTGAGAAAAAAAAAACTCTCCACCCTTTAACCAAATACATCAACACTTCTGGACAGCTAATATTTAAAACACATAATTCAGGAGCACATTCTGTAAAATATAGTAGGAAATACCCTAGACAGATTTTATTATACAAAACTCTAGTTATTTAGAATTACAATTATTTTCACAAGGATGGTCAATAGCAACAGCTCAATAAACATTTCTTGAGATTCTAGCCATTTCTCAGTGGCTCAAAGCTTTCCAGTCTTCTTTAAAAGGTAAAGGCATGTTATGTATTTATTTAAAAGATTTGCACAACACCTGTTTTCCACCAGTTAATCTACCAACATTTAAATTTATACAATCTTTACTTACATTTGATTCTTTGCTGCTTGCCTCTGAGCTTTTCTTTCTTTCCTTTTCTGATCTGGTGGCTTAGCAAAAACAATTTCAATATTTTCTCCCTCCAAATCTTTGCCGTTCATTTCTTCCATAGCCTTAAAAAAATGAGGTATTGATCAATATAAAGACGCCTTTAACAACAATTATGCTTCATTCAAACTTCAAAAATCATCTCACTGATGTTGGAAGGATGAAATTTAAAAAATAGTTGTTAGATTTTATCTAAAGATCCAGCTCTTAAACTAATTATCTTTTTGTCTCAGTTTAGTGAGTTATGCAATTTGCTACAGCCAATAAAGGTTAACTGGAGTAGATTACATGACCTCTGAGTGTCCTTCAACTTTTCAGAATATTCCAATTGTAGGATGACTAAAAATCCTTAGTTTAATTTAGATGCCTACAATAATTCCCCCATTTATTTACCTTGACAGCACCATCTCGCTCATCAAAATGAATGAAAGCATAATCTTTTAGTTTCTTCACTCGTTCCAGTTTCCCAAACTGACTAAATGCTTTTTCTAAAATCTCTTCTGTTACAGTATTGGCAAGGTTACGTACAAACAGCACTTTTACCTGAAAATTAAGAAAAAACAGAAACTCCCTGTATATTTCAAAAGGGTTCAATTTCCAGGATGCCACCACCCCACCCTATAAAATTAACTTTAGTCACTAACCATTAATATCAGAAATATAAAAGATAGACCAAGTTTTCAGCTCATTTGAAAATATCCAGGAAGTGTGACTGCTGGATCTAATGGGTGAAAAACCTGAACAGACACCTCACCAAAGTAGACAAACGACAACATATGAAGAGATGCTCAGTATCACTTCATTAGGGAATTACAAATAAAAACAATGAGGGGTGCCTGACTGTGGCTCAGTCAGTAGGACATGTGACTTGATCTTGCGGTTGTCAATGCGAGCCCCATGTTGGGTGTAGAGATTAGTTAAAAAAATATTTTTTAAAAAATAAACAAATGGGGCACCTGGGTGGCTCAGTTGATAAGCGTCTGCCTTCCGCTCAGGTCATGATCCCATCAAGCCCCACATCGGGCTCCCTGCTTGGCGGGAAGCCTGCTTCTCCCTCTCCCACTCCCCCTGCTTGTGTTCCCTTTCTTGCTATCTCTCTGTCAAAATAAATAAATAAAATCTTTTTTTAAAAAATAAAATAAATAAATAAAAACAATGAAATACCACCACACACCTATTAGAATGGCCAAAAACCCACACTAACACCACCCAATGCAGGTAAGGATATGGAGCAGAAACAGTGCTAGTGGAAATGCTAAATGGTATAGCCACTCTGGAGAACAGTTTGGCAGTTTCTTACAAAGCTAAACATACTTTTACCAATCAATCCAACAACTGCACTTTTTGTTATTTACCCAAATGAGTTGAAAACATGTCCACATAAAAATCTGCATATGGTTGTTTACAGCAGATTTATTCATAATTGCCAAAACTTGGAAGCAACTAAAATATCCTTCAGTAGGTGAATGGATAAATTATACTATATCGAGACAATGCATTATTACTCAGTACTAAAAAGAAATGAGCTTCATCAAGCCATGGAAAGATATGGAAAGTTACATGCAACTTTAAATGCATGTAACCAAGTAGAAGATAATCTTAAAGACCTATATATTGTGTAACTCCAACTACATGACATTTGGGAAAAGGCAAAGCTATGGAGACAATAAAGAAAAAAATCAATAGTTCCCAAGGGTTAGAGGGGATGGGGGGTGATTATGCACATCAGGAAAGATTCTTAGGGCAGTAAAACTATTACATTTGAACATTTGTCAAACCCACAGAATGTACAGTAAGAGTAAATCCTACTGTAAACTATGGACTTTAAGTTATAATAATGTGTCAGTGTAGGTTCACTGATTGTAACAAATACACCACTCTGGTGCAGATGCTGATGGGGGGGGTAGGCTATGCATGTGTGTGGCCAAGGAGTACATGAGAACTCTGTACTTAGCTCAAAACAAAACAAACATGCTTAGTAGTTACTAAATTAGTATTTAGTTTGCAATCAAAACTGAGGTGGTCATTTTCTAACAATGTAAATACCATGCCTCTGAAATAGCTGTTGAACATTTAACTCAACACAGGTGGTCAATTAGAACCTGCTTTTGAAATGTTGATAAAGTAGGAGTGTTCAAAAGTGACAAAATAATTTCAATCCATAAAGCTCCTCAAAGTACAATTACAAAAGCTGACCTTTTGCTAAGAAACATTATCATTTCCCCTAAAACACTTGAAGTAACATCCGATTTTCTTAATGTGATAATCCAAAAGAGCTTAACAGGCCAGTGAAAAAATACTACTATCTTCTGTCCTCAAGACTACTTATCCTTTAGTAATATTCACAGTTCTGGCATTTCACACTCTTGAATTAAGTGAACAAGTTGTATTTGCTAGCCTATCACCATTAAAGGGGATTCTTATCTGACAAAGGATAGAATAACTTAACTACAAACTGCACTAATGAGTAAAGTGTTGACTCAAGAGATGTTTGCTCTCATAGGATGTCTCAACTGACTGCTGAAGCAGGATACCTAATAATAGCTAAACCTTGTAACTGCAGCAGCTCTGCTAAGGCCAGTACAGTTAACTATTTTTAGGAGGAAGACTTTTAACACAAAAACCATGTAAGCTAATGGCGCCATTCCCAAATATGCAAAGAAACTGCTCTCAGACTCCACACAAAAATGATAGTGAACCATCTCCACAGCATATAGGCTAACTACTCATCATGAGAGTATGACAGCTACACAATTATGACTGAGAATGCCCACAAATTTCTATATTCACTCCCTATGTACATGGTATTATTTCTGATATGTGGCTTTAATAAAGAACACTTCCTCACTTTCAAAAATATGGTTTTTCAAAAAGTACACATTTTAGAAGTTCTTTACTTCCCTCTCTAAAGCCTTCCCCTTCTTCCACCAACCCCCTCAAAAAAAATTATTAACTTGACTGCCATTACCTTTGCCATAACCTCAGGATCAGGATCTTCTATAGGATCAGCCCATTCAACAGTTCCAACATTTCCCCAGACCTTGACTTTACCACTCATTAACCTACGCCTTGCCTGGGCAGCTGTTTTGTGATCTTCATATTCAAGGAAGCAAAAGCCTCTGTTTTTTTTCTTGTCGTCTGGTTGGTGGTATAAAATGACGTCTGTGAGACCCTCTGAAAATAAGCAACCATTCCAGAGAAATTAGATAAAATAAGCAAGAACAAAGTTGATCAAAGGATTTTTCTAATGTAATACTGGAATATAAAACTGAAAAGTTCTCTCTTATCTTTAAAGACGACTCTCAAAAGAACTGGTCCAGATAATTTACCTAATCCACACTTCACAAGTGTTCCCAACACAACACAATCCCCATGAAAAGAAAATATATTCTTTTTAGACCCAAGGACTATTCTTCCATTAATTAAATGACAAAGGCATAAAATTTTTACGTAGCTGTTAGGAAAATGGCAGTATAATAGGTCAGACATGGTTAAACATTTTTATTATACAAGTAAACACTAAAATTATTTTTTAAGATTTCACTTATTTATTTGAGAGAGAGAAAAGTGAGCACACAAGAGCAGGGGGGAGGGTCAGAGGAAGAGGGAGAAGCAGACCCCCTAGTGATTATGACCTGAGCCGAAGGCAGATGCTTAACCAACTGAGCCACCCAGGTGCCCCTAAAATTCTTTTTGATTGACACTTTTCTGGCCTCATATCAATGGCTTTATTTCAAATGAAATATATCAGTATTAAGTAAGATTTCAAATGTTCCTGGAGACTAATAGTCTGATAATTTACTAAATATTCTAGGCAGACAAAATTTATTCTAATAAAAGCAGCCCAACTTGGAAACTATTATTAAAAATGCTTTACAGTTCAAAAATATTGCACCATATTGACAATGTATAATCTCTGCTTATAGCAGTATTTATTGTTCCAATAATTTAGAAAGTCAAATCGTTACTCAAACACGCCTATGAAGAATGTCAAGCTATCACCTAAAAATGCATAAAAATACACAAAGATTCCAAAACGGGGTATGCAAAGATTCTGCTGACTATTCAAATCCCAGGTGCCTTCCTTACAAACTATGTAATGTTCGGCAATTCCCAAAGCCCTCTGTACCTATTTTCCTTATCTGAAAAATGGGAGTTACCTATCGCACATGGTTAGAGAATACAAGTCAATAAATACAGTGTTTAAAACAATGCTTCTCATCACACAGAAGTATGCAATTACCTTCAGTATTAGAAGTTGCACCTCCTTCCATATAAATCCAACTTACCTGTTACTTTGCTAAATTCTTCAAGGATCTGTTCCTTGGTTTTACTCTTAGGAATAGAGCCCACAAAAAGCCTATTGTTGGCAACCGAGATGCAGACACCAATGTGTTTTCCAGAACGAATTTCATGATTATTATACTGAAATGGGAAAAAGTGTACCACGTTTTAAAAATACTTACAATATCTTGTTTATTATAAAAATATATGTATATTTTTAGGCAAACTTATTTCAATGCTATGGTTTTTTTAATACCCTTTAAAAATATAGTTAGCATATGTCACTCTAAGCGGAAATTATGAGACAGGTAAGATTATACTGACAGAACTAAAAAAAAATGTATGAATTAAATTACTGCAAAAATTTGTCCAGTCCTTGAAACTTAAGAAACTTGATATATTAGGAATCAGGTCTACAGGCAGCTTAAATTCAAAACTGCTGATTCCACAATACCTTAATTTCTATTTAAATTCATCCTGGTGACCAGTTATCCTCTTGCAAGGTAAACGGATTCAAATACCAGCAAGCTTTCCGCCATTCTGTTAACCAGCACCTAAATCTATTTTTCCTCATCTCCTTTTCACTCTTGTAAAAAGTTGCAATAAGGGGTTTTCACCTTTAAATATGTAATTCTAAAAGGAGAGAACCTTCTTTTCCTGAATCCAACCCTACTTTTTCCCCCATTTCATTTTCATCAAGTCTACAAGGAAGTTGCAGAAAAACAAGTGGATCGATTATGGTGCAAGTACAGAAGCAAATATAAAACTACAGTAAAAAGTAAAGTCTTCAAGCAACTATACCCCATAGAAGGGTGAGATATTAGAGGTAAAACCCAATCTTCAAAGTGACAAATCCACTGATCAGTATTATTTACAAACCAAAGTTCAGAAGTATTCAAGTTAATCAAGAAACATGAATTATTTACATTACACAGAATCACCTCAAAATTTCATGTTAGTAGTAATAATGGTGGCAGCAGCAATAATTATGGATTAATCCCCCACACCTGGCCTCAGAATCTATGTTGTGTGTATATACAAGTGGGGCTACACAACCTAAAAACAATCAACACATATTTCCATACAATTTGTAGACCAGCCTTATGGCAAAGGTGAAACCATTCCTCTCCCATTCTTTTTTTTTTTTTTAAGTAAGCTTTACACCATATATAGGGCTTAAACTCATAACCCTGAGATCAAGAGTCGCTCCACCTGACTGAGCTAGCCAGGAACCCTTCTCCCCCCTTTCTTGCATAAAAGGTACATCAGGTAGAAGACAAGAAAGCATATAGTAAGTCAAAAAATCAATTCTTCCCTGTCCCTTTCTCCATCTCCAGATACTCAAAATCTAACATGAAGTTCAGAACAGTTTTATACTTTCTACCCCACTGATTCAATTCATGCTATCAAAGTACCTGGTCATCATGATCCCAGGATTATTTATATTCTCTACACTTATGCCAGAGACCTTATTTAAAAAAAGAGAGATGACAGTTTTTGCCTAGTGAAAACAATCTCTCAATGGCTCCCCATCACCAAAATAAAGTTCAAATACTTGGACATCACAGAAGTTCATCCTAAAACTCCTCCTCCTCCTCCTTTCTCTCCACAATACTATAATCTTAGCTATTTACCTAAGTTCTCAAACAGCTCTATACTGCTGAGCCTCTGAATAAAATGCTTTCCCTGAAACTTCCATCATCCAAACTCTTCTGCATACCTGTAGATTTGAGCTCAACTGAACACTCTGCAACACCTAAATCCTATAAAGAAGGTCAACAAAACACCCTTCTATGTTTAACACAGACCAAGAGTTCTAAACAATGACTTTGTCCCCCAGAGAACATCTGACAATGTCTAAAGACATTTTTGGTTGTCAACTAGGGATGGGGGCTTGCTGCTGGTATTTAATGGGTATACAGAGGCCAGAGAGGATATTAAACATCCTACAATTCATAAGATAACCCAGCAAAACAAAGAGTTAGTTACCTGATCTAAAATATCAATAGTACTAAGGGTTGAAAAATCCTGCTACAACACCTTGTTCTTTCATAGCATTTATATTCTATTAAAACCAAAAACCTCTTAAAAGTAGAAATATATGGGTTACCTGAAAATAGTAGAGCTATGGTTGAATCCATCACTGTATGGGATTATGAACAAGTACAAGTAGACTACAATACCTTATTACAAATAAGTTAACCTAAGAACACAACAAATTGCTTTAAAAACACATACATTCCCTCAATTTTTATAATGTAGCATCAAATATTCCACTTTAGTGACAAATCAATGGCTTTCCATTTGATCATCTAATCTTTAACTCCAGGACTTGACAAAAACAGTATCATCAGAAAAATAGAAAAGTGTTTAAAGGGAAAAGGAGGAGTTATTCTGAAGTGACAGGACTTGGCATAACTTTCCTCCAGAAGTCCTAAGAGCAGGACCTATTTACCATAAGAAAATGTCTAAGTTTAAAAAAAAAAAGAAAAACTTGTAAGAAAAATTAGAATTCTTGGTTATACCACTTCCACAACATTTAACAATGCTGCTTCAAAGCAGTAATGACTGTTTCATTATTTACAGAAAAAGTTTCTTCACTTGCCCTGCTACAGTTAATCAATTCAGGGTAGATAGAAGGTTATTTAGCATGGCTGCGGTCTCTAATACAAATGACATGAAGACTTAGCAAGATTTAGAAAGTCAACTATAATTCTTCATCCATGTTTTTTTAAGTAAGAAGAAAAAAAGACGAACAATTAGAACTAACCCACAGAGAGTAAACTGGCTCTCCAATTAAAATAAATCATTAAAGGAGCAAAAGAGACCCTCTGGGCATGTTGTCCAAATAAAGTAAAAGAAGTACCTAGAGGGGCGCCTGGCTGGCTCTGTAAGCAGGGCATTCGACTCTTGATCTCAGGGTCAAGGGCTTGAGCCCTATGTCTGGTGCAAAGATTACTCAAAAAAGAAAAAATAAGGGCGCCTGGGTAGCTCAGCAGTTAAGCATCTGCCTTCAGCTCAGGTCATGATCCCGGGTCCTGGGATTGAGTCCCACTTCAGGCTCCCTGCTCAGAAGGGAGTCTGCTTCTCCCTCTGCTCCTACCCCGTCTCCCCCGCTCGTGCTCACTCTCTCGCTCTCAAAAATAAATAAAAAATCTTTAAAAAGAAAAAAAGTACCCACTACCCAGAAATAAATATTTCCTAAAGCAGTGCCTGATCTACAGATTAAACATGCATTTTTATATGTGTATTTGAATTAACTTTTCTAATAATTTTAAGACCAGTCACCATAAATTCACAAACTTCACATCCCAGCAGGTGGGTAACAGTGAGTTCAGTGGTTGAAGGGCATTACAAAACTGTTCTGAACTTTAACAGAGATTTTAATGTAATACTGATAAATCCTAACTCTCAGGAGTTAGTACATCAGGACACTATCAGAGTATCAAAATGAACAACAAAAAAGTGACTCCTTCCAACTCAAGGAAGTTCAGCACTGATGTTAAGATATTTCAGAAATCTAGCTTTCAGAATCAGTACCACAGTGAAATGACAAAATAAAGATGAACTCTGAACATTAATCAATGCAGTTTCAGTCTTTCAGAATACCAAAACAGGAGTTGTACAATCTGGAACAGTTCTGTCATCCAGGCTTAAAACCTCAAGTCACTTTTTCCTTCCCTCATAGCCAGTCGCCAAATCCCCCAAAAATTAGCAATCTCAGATTTGGACTCTAACACAGAAGTGGTTATTCAGTCCTAACTCTTCCCACAGCAGCAAAGCCACTACCTCCCCAGCCTGTCCATTTTATTTTTAAGTAGGTCTTAAATAAAGAATCTAAGTTTTTATTTAAATAATCTCTACATCCAACGTGGGGTTCAAATTCACAACCCTGAGATCAAGAGCTGAATGCTCTAAGTTAGCGAGGCACCCTAAAAATCTTTACATTGAGCCAAAATCTACTTCCCTAAAAATTCTACAATAACTGTTTTCTCCCCCAAATGACAGCACTTCATATACCTGCACACAACGCTCATGACTGAATTGTTCTCTATGCCTTGCTAATCATTCCTCCTCTGATACTGGCCGACTGATGTGCCTCCTAAGAGTGTCACCAAATAGTGACATCCAAAACACAATACTGCAGATACAGACTGAGACTGAAGAGTCTAGAATAAACTGGAGACTACTACTAATCTCCCACTTCTTAGTATCATGCTTCTGTAACACATAGTCCATGATTACCTTAGCTTATTTGGCAACCACACCATACTGCTGACTCACACTACAGCTTACTTGTGAAATTAATTTATAAGACTTGACCTTTGTCAATTCCATCTTGCTGGTGTTAACTCTGTTTCAGGCTATCAAAATCTTTTCAGGTTCTGATATGGTCATCCAGGGCATTTACCACTGCATGCAAACTCAAGTCACCAGACATTTTGAGGGCAGTCCAACTATGCCCTGATTTAAATCATTGATAAAAATCAGAATGAACTATAGCATACCATTACCTAACATTTCTCCTTTCAAAATCTGTAACCTCTCTCCTTTCTATGGCTGTCCCCCTCCCAGGTCTTTATTCTCTTCATCCAAACATCCTTCATTACTCTGTTATTTACATTATGCTACCCACACCAACACTCAAAACTTGAATGGCATCATGCAACTTAGTCCAGTAGTCATGACAATTACCTTCTGGCATTGACTTTATACTAGTTTCATCTCCCATTTCTTTCAACAAAACACTGCTTCAACTACATTCACCTGTTTCCTTAACTATCCTGCTTGATCATCTTTATCACAAAGCCTTCTGTAACAACCCCAATACAATCTATCCCTTCATCACTGTTACCCTCTGAACAATGCATCTCCTTTCTCTTTCATTATATTCAGCCTCTCATATCCCATAAACTCTAAAGTCAAGAACTGAATCAAACTACCTTGTGTGTCCACAATAAAAGCTTTCCTGTTAAGCACACTATTTGCTAAAATGTTACTAAAAATCTTGTGGACCTGTCTTGTCACCTGCATTCATCAAAATGGTTTTACAGATGCTACACCAGCATACACCAATCACTTTGGTGAATAAAACCAGCACTGCCTATTAAAAATGTAACTTTTAATATGCAAATAGAGACCAATTAATCCACTGTTTACAACATAGGCACTATCAGCATTTTCAGCAGTGATATTTCTATTATCTAGGAATGTGATAGGCACTGGGGTGCTGGTGGCCCTGAGCTTCAATTCCAGTAGCACACCACACAAATAGATACACACTTGCCTACTGTTCTTCCTGGTCTTTGTGACAACACCAAATACTACGTATACTCCCAAATATCTCCCTGGGGATGAGGGGGAAAGCACTGCCCCCCCCCATTAATCTACATTAATCCCTACCACTGAATAAATAATTGCAAATGGAAGCTAGACAATCTTTAAATAGCATAATAGCCCATAGCTAACATGGGAATGTTATAAATTCTTGAGTCATAAATAACAGATTAGATGGCACTAGTGAGCCAGTCAGGTAGGTTATTTATCCAGCACCTACTGGATAAATATATAGTGGCACTGTTCTAAACATCAGGGATACAGAAAAAAAGAGCTAGTATCCTGAAGGAGGAATAAGCAAATAATTTACAAAACCAAGAAATAACTTTAAATACATCTAAACATTCTATTTTATTGTGTTCAGGATACTGTCATGGGGCAACTGCGTGGTAAGCTGCTCGAAGTCAGGAAAGGCCTTCTAAGATCTGATTGACAAGACAGCAGCCATGGTAACTGGGGGAGTGTTAGAAAACAGAACAGCAGAAGATGGAAATGGTCAGTTTATGTGGGGGGGACAAAAAGGCAAAGCATGGATGGAAGGGCAATAAAGAGTAAGAAAGAGATAAGGAGAAACCTGATCAGATAAGATAGGGCCTTTTTGGAAGCCATTATTAGAGTTTTCAACATGGGAATATTGTGATCCAACCTATGGTAAGACTAAAGGGACAATGGAAAGCAGTGAGTAGCCAGGATTCTTCGAATGGTACCTTAGACTAAGGTGGTAACAATGAAGATAGATGCCAAAACTATTTTGGCAGTAGAAACAAGACTTATTTCCTATGCTTCTTTTAACACTACCAAAACTACTACATAATTTAAAAGAATCAGGCTACCTGATGACATAATGTGCACTGCGGGCTTAAACTGTTACGCCTAGCCAAAGAGAAAAACTTGAACTAAACAAACCTGGTATCAAACTAAAGCTGTAGGGCCTCCAGTAAGTCACCCAAGCTATTTACTCTTCTAAAGAATGAATTCCAATTATTTTCAAGAATAGACTGAGGTAGTATTTAAAGGTAATAATGTAAAAAAAATTAAAAATAAAAAAATAAAGGTAATAATGTAGCACCCTAGCACAGCTCCTGAGTTTTAACAAGCACTCAATAGGTAGCTATTTACCTTTCACAAATTTAGATCTTGCTTCCCCTTTAGATCATTATTTAGGGAAAAATATTTTTATTCCCCAAAATACAAAGCAAATGTTGGCTGAAAACCATTTCATTTAAAAAGTTCGCAGCTGCTTTTAAGTCCATGCCTTTTTCAGCTGTTAGTACCAAACCATTTTACAAGTAATTCAGACACAAATTTAAATCCACGATATACATATATATTTTAGTAAACTCTACCCCCAACATGGGGCTCGAACTCACGACCCTGTGATCAAGTCATATGCTCTACCAACTAAGCCAGCCAGGTACCCCAAAATCCACAATTATTTTTAATCAAGGGGGGAAAGCCATTACTGAATCATACCAAAAAATAAGGTCAAATACATAAATTACCTTTACATTTTAAGTAAGCTCTATGTCCAACATGGGGCTTGAACTCATGACCCCAAAATCAAGAGTCACATGCTCTACCGACTGAGCCAGCTAGTCACCCCAATACATAAACTATCCTGACCTAGGGTACTCCTCAAGACACTCAAAGTACAGGAAAGCAAAAAGAAATGGTCCCTCAATCCTGTCTGATCTATAACTAATGCCAGGCATTTTTTCAACATATGATCATCTACAACTAGAACAACCATTCCATTATCTTATATAAAAATTCACTTTAGGGGCGCCTGGGTGGCTCAGTCGTTAAGCGTCTGCCTTCGGCTCAGGTCGTGATCCCAGGGTCCTGGGATCGAGCCCCGCGTCGGGCTCCCTGCTCGGCGGGAAGCCTGCTTCTCCCTCTCCCACTCCCCCTGCTTGTGTTCCCTCTCACTGTGTCCTCTCTCTGTCAAATAAATAAAATCTTAAAAAAAAAAAAAATTTTCACTTTAGACAGAGGTGTAATTCAAGCAGACTCTCATGATACGCCACATGTAGGAATAGTTTTCAAAATATGCTCCTTAAAGGAACACATTTAGGACAAGGGTACTCATTTCCACAATAAATACAAAGTAGCAAAAAACACCATAATTAACTTGAATTCTATTATTTCTCTAGAATGCTTCATTTCCTCAAAAGTCTAGTCCTCTCAGTTATATTAAGGCAAATCTCCCAATTCCGTTATCACCAAAATCCTACCACAGTAAAGCATCCTTTTAAAAAAAGCAATGATGATACATCCAATTCATCCTAGTGGATGTACACCATCACCACTAAAAATATCTTTTTAAAAGGCACCAAAATGCAAAGCCTCCTTCAGGCAGTAAATAAACATGCTCCCAGATGAGGACTCAAATCACAAACTCAGAAAAAAAATGTAAAAAAAAGGACAAGAATTAGTTCCTAGATGAATCAAAATGGCTGTTTGGCTATCTATGGAACTTTCTGCACTATAGTTAGAAAACTTAACTATATCAATAACACTATATATTCTAAGCCTATAGCAATGCAGTCTTGGACAGTCTTATTTGTTAAGCCAAGGCAACTGCCCAAACTGAAACATTCTTTCATAATGTGTTTTTACTGGCACTCAAAATCATGTTACAATTGGATTATGTATCATCTTCCTCTAATGATGCATTTTTTAAGGATTCTAGAAATCGTCTAGAAATAAATTCTCCTAAGGACCTACCATAATTACTATATTTTGGTAGCAAGAATTAAGTGTCCTAGAAATAATGGTTTAATGATTCCTTTAAAAATATTAGTAAGTACACAAATCACCACTTACACACTAAATAACCATACTTACTACTAAGCAGAGTAAGAACTTTATGTAATATCAAATAAATAAAATGGATCTGAGAACAGTGGTAAATTCTGTACTTGCTTGTTGTAGTAAGATATTTGTCTTCTCAATCATTCTACAATGCCGCATTAAAACTTACCACTACTTTATTACTACCTGGCAAAAAAGTATTCTTTTATAAATTAAACTGGATGATTTCAAAAGTATCTTTCCAGAACTCTAGAAAAGTCCTTAATTTTACCTCAACTGCTTAAAAGTTAAAATTTTGACCACCCAGAGGTTACTAGGAATGGTTACCTCGAACTATACCTGCTCTGAAATAGGACGCATTCTTTAAAAGAGGGAAAAATCACCCATGACTTAAAAGGAAATACCTAAACTCCTGAATTCTTTTTTTAAAGACACTATAATCTTTCAAGTACCACTTTTCTAATGTAAAGTCTTTACCATATTCAGTTACACACCAATGGAGAGATTCAAGCAATATAAAAAGCAAAAACAGCATAGTTGGTTTTTCTCCTTATGGTATGCCTTAAAATGTGAAACATCTGAATGTGAGGAAAGGAATAATATTCGATAGAAATCAACCCGGGGATATTAAGTTTACTTGGAATTACCCATAAAATAGGTAAGCCAGACAAGGCAAATTTAACAAATAACTGCCTTAATGGACCATTTACAAAAGTTCCTTTTTTGGGTTGAAATTAACCTTTGACATCGTAAATTATAAAATGCAGAAACCATCTGAGTCACAAAACTTAGTAAGACTGCTTTAAAGATGAATCATATAAACTATAATTTGAATCATTAACAATTTTCTTAAAAATTACTAGGTCCCCACACCTTACACCTGGTATTTTGAAATCAAATACTGCGACTCACCACAAAACCCTTTATTAACTAGAAATTTATCATCACAATGTCTTTGTGATATATTTTAGAAAAAGGGATAGCCCAGATACAGCCAGAATATAAGGGAACCCTACCCTATGTAGTTACTTTCTGAAATCTTTTAACATTCCTATTAAAAAACCATTACTAAGCCAGTTGTTTTAAAGAACCAATAACTCAGAATTCTGACACACTAACTTATAGATCCTCAGTCCAATCAACTATATATGCAAAGCATACTGCTACAGTGAATACACAGAGATTTTAAGACAGTGCCTTATCAGCACTTCAAAAAACATTTGGTTAACTCTTATGCACAGTAAGAAAAAACCTGGCTTTAATTAAAGATAGTGAATGTGGAGACTGAAGGAAAAAAAACTTACCAGTTTAACAGCCTCCTGAGCTGCTTCTTTTGTACAAAAAGTGACAAACGCGTAACCTCTATTAAGACCAGTGAGTGGATCCATCATTAGACGAAGATCCCATATCGGTCCAGCTTTCTCAAATAATGGAACAAGTTCATCCTCAAACAGATCTCTTGGGATCTTCCCCACAAATATCTGTAAATTAAACATGAAGTAAAAACCATGGAGAGTTTCTTTAGGAAACCAGATACCTGTGCATTTACTACAAAAGGTACAAGTTTTTAGTTTCTTTACCTCAGTGCCAACAGAAGGCTGCTGACCTGAATAAACGGAATCTGGAGGCGGTCCCCCATACTTCCTCTGTCCAGTGGTCACATCAAGTGTGTAGCCTGTTCTTTCCAAGAGTGCCTTGAAAAGTTCAAAAGTCATTAATATATTTAATTCACAAGACCACACCCATGCATTTCACAGTTAAAAATCAATCTTGTTCAAATCTTTCCCATTTACCTTGGCAACAATCCCTACAAACAGGTTTCTGGTATCTGTTTTAGAATTTCTCCTTTAATGTACCCTGCAGTAGCTCTAATTTCTAGTGAAAATTTCAGGATCCTGCTCAAATTATTTTCTGATCTCCAATTATTTAGTGATTACTGAGCAACAAAAAACTAATGTTGATCCATCAACAACTTTCAAAACAGGCTCTGTATCTACTCTGCTAGTTATCTCCTAAAAAAATTACTGCCCCTAATTTGGTTGCATTTAATTCTCTCCCAAAGGAGGAACTAGGGAAGTTTCTTCTCCCCCAAGTCTGGATTTTTCACTCAATAAATTCCCTGTACCCCACACTTCACGTACCCACTGCCATTCTGGGCATTTCACCAACCTTAAATTATACTCCCCAAACTAAGTCCAGAAACTTAGAAGTTACAGGAAAAACATCCTCACTACATCTGACATTCAAGCACCATGCTTCACAGACAACATGGTTCATTCAAAAGTCCAAAATGACTTTGAAAACTTTATCTAACTGCAACAATGTGAAATAACTTCTACATTTTATCTCCCTAAAAATGAACTGTTAAAATTTACACAACTCCTATTTACTAATCAGAGTGTTAGTTTCTCTTACCCCTTACTATAGGCAAAAAGTGTTAGAAGTGGTCCACTGCTAGCCTAAGGAAAAAAACAAGAATTATTCTCCTCCACCATCTCAACCACAAAGCACAGAACCCCTTTCTAAAGAATAAAATCTAATAATTAGCTGATAAATTCTGAAATAAAAATAAGCTGACACCAAACACAATGACAATCTTATCGAAATGCTGTTAAGTGACCTAGGGTCGCTTCAGTCTCTGGAAATGAAAATGACAAGACAGATTTTATACATCTACGTGAGGAATGTTAAATATCTGTGAAAAAATACTATAGTAAAATAACTATTCCTAAACTCCCACAAACCGCTACATTATCTTAAGCAGTCTTTTTCTATTATGCCCAAATGTTTACTAAAGGATGCAACACTGGGTAACAAAAATAAACTGAAATCTATAACTACTAAAACATAAATGAAACCGTTAAATGGCTCATCTTCCCTTTTCCCCGTATGTAATCCCTGTTTCTTTCACCTTAATCTTTTTTTCACTTTAGTCTTTATTATGACCCAAATGCCTTTTGTATCAATCCCTAAATAAAGGAAAACTTATTCCCCATCAAACATCCTATTAAAAAAAAATCCTATAAAAAGTACTGTCTTCTTGCTGTAATTCAAGTCACACGAAAGCTTTAAGCCACTCTCTCCCAAAGATAGAACAGAAAAATCACATGAACTAAACTTTACATTTTTAATAAGATTTTAATAATCATAACCCCTAAATGTATATTTAATTAGAATCCACATAATTACATTGGGGACAACTATACTCCATTTCTATGGAGAAAGTTAGATTTATAATTCAAACACAATTCACTCACAGCTACACCTGTGAAAGCCTCAAATTTATGGATGACATTAACAGCTAACTCCTTATTCCAAGTTTCTCTCCTCCCGTACCATTAAAGCATCACTTAGCAGCATTAATAACTGACTTTCTTAAACCATAATCCTTGGTTCAAGAGCACTAGTAAGAGCATCAGATTAAAACTACTATGATCACCCATTATTTTCTATGAACTAAAAACCAAAACAAAGATCAAAACCTAGCTGCATTTAAGACCACTTACCATTCTATATGACCTTAATGAAAAAAAACAGAACTTCACTCCCAGCCTGTTTCTTCATTTACATTTCTACACTAATCAATTTTATTGATAAAAGCTGCCTTTAGAAATGAACAAATTAGCCTTAAAATCAACAGTAATAGAAGAGAAAAAAGATAGTGTTAAAAATTCTAATCCATTTAATTTGGGGTTTGAGAATTCTAAAAACAGTCAACTGTCAAAGGTACACTCCCCACCCGTAGTGGAGTGACCTGATCCCCTCCCATTTTTGTTCCACTGTCATTATTCTGGACTTGCAGCTTTTCAGAAAACATTTAGAAATATGGCAGACGTATTTTAAGTGTTTTCCTTAGAATACCAATAGCACTGATTTAAGCCATAGCTCAGTAACAAGAAAAACTTAAAAATGAGTTGTTCTAGAAACAAATAACTAAAGGCAGGAAACTTTTCAAAAAATAGTAATAGAAAAGACTAAAAAATTATCTCATTGTTATTAACTCTCAACATCTTAAAGAAACACACCCATTTCACATCCAAGGAGTATTCAGCAAAGCTAGAAAAGAGTTAAGAACTTCAAAACTGAAGGGAATTTTTTAAAAAAGTTTTTAAAGACATACCTTAATTTTTTTTTTTAATTTTTTTATTCTTATGTTAACCCCCAAGGACATACCTTAATTTTTGCCTCATCTGGTCCTTTGCTAGAATCCGCTACTTTGGTCCCTTGTTTTTCTCTCTGCCTATAAGTCTTCATGACTCCACATAAAAAGGCACTTTTGTTCTACAAAAGAATTTTCCAAATGTATTTAACAATTACTGTCTTATCTGTATCTAATCAAATAAACTATTTCAAAACTACTCATGTTTATTTTATTTCACTGAAATTAGCATTACCTGAACATGAGAGAGATCACTGTCTTTAAACTGCTGAAGAACTGCCAATGCGCCGTCTTCATTGAATTCTTTTAAAGCTTCGATAGCTCTTTCATCTAAATCACTATGTGCAACCAGCCCTGGAGAAGAGAAAACTTAATTAGTTGTCAACTTTAATATTTTTGGAAACTTTTTTTTTAAGAAACCATGATTGCCAATACAGGTAGATGCTTGCCAACTAAGAATTCTTCCATTTCCCTTATCTATATATAATGAGAAACACACATACTTTAGTCATTCTGAACTGCAATCTCAACTAAATAAGGCCTCTCAACCACACTTGCAATAATGAATCAACTTCTTTTACATCATGTTGTGTCTAAATCACATAGTTCTGAAGGCTAAATATTTCTACAGTAAATATATAAGCTTACAAATCCTAAAATCAACCAACAAAGTACCAAGCATGACAACTGAACCTCTACTCAATTTCAAATACCACTAGAAAAAGCAACAGCCACACCAAAACAGACAGACTACAAGTCTACAGTTACCAAGTTATTTAACAAGAATCCTACTATAAAAATACCCCCAAAAAGTCACATGGCCTGTTCCCAACATTTAGCAGCTGTTGCTACCATCATATACTTATCCATCTGGCCAGCCAGCCTTTACCTCCTAACCTTTCCTTCTTCCCTCCCTCTATACACCTAAACCTCTAGTTCACAACTATCACAACAAAGCAAAACTCTAGTTCCCACACTTATTGGAAACCACAAAAAGTTGCTATTTTAGCTCAAAGCCAGAAATCCAATAGAAAAATTTCATAATATAATTTTGCAAGTGTTAGTTCTTACCTGCAACGTAAATTTCATCTAGTTTTTCAGCAACTTTCTGTGGTAAACCAGCATCAAGCAATGTCTGAAAATTTTCTGAATGGATAACTGCAGAAGTAGTATCCATGGGCTCTTCAGTACCATTTCCATTAACATGTTCTGTAGCCATGTTTCCAGAGATCTGTTCAAACGCAATAAGCAAAATTAAACTAGGATCTTCAAAAAGGGTAGAGGAAATATAAGAGCCCCAATCTTTACTTTCTCTACCAATTTCTACACCAGCCAACCTGCGCCTCCCTTTAAAAAAGCCTTACAGTCACTATCGCCTGACAAGCCAGATTTGGAGCGCGGGGCACAGGAGGACAGATTCACTATGTTTTTCCTTAGCACCACCCCTGACTCACCTGCTAACACTCCCTAGAAAAAACCATATTACAAATGGAGCCCAATCAGCAGGAGGACGAGCCAGCGTGCCACATACAGCTGTGCCTGTACAGAGAATGAGGTGTGTGGAGAAAGCAAAGCTGGGCTTTTCTCTCTCAAAGGTAAACCCCCAAAGTGCGCGCTTTTCCCGCCTGCCGCTTATAGATCAGTAACAACAGCCAGCGAAGAACAAAGCGCTCACACAAGCTACCTTCCTACCACCCAATTTCTCCACCCTTCACCCCCGCACCCCAAAGCCCGCCCCCGACTCCGCACCCATAGCGGCAGCCTCACCGCTGCGGCCACCAGGAGCCCATTAGAAACACGTGCTCTGCGCCTTCAAATGTCCTACAACTTCCTTCAACGGAAACCCACCGAGTCCCAGGCCAAGACGACCATCACCGGCTCCCAACGTCAACCTGAAGCCAAGATCGGAGCCCCCAGAAAGCAGTAGCAGCACAATCTCGCCCCTCCACACCGAGGCCGCGGCGGCGCCAGGCCACAAGCTCTCCCCGCCCCCCCCCCCCCAGCGCCGCCGTCTCCGCCGTGACACATGGCTCTCTCCGCCCCGGGCGCCGGCGACCCCCGGCCGCCCGCCCGCCCCGCCGAGACGTGAGCCGCGGCGCATGGTGCAAGCCCCCACCCCTCGCCCGTCCGTGCAGTGACTGCGGCGCCGGGGCCAGCTGTCCCACCCCCGGCCCGGGGCCGGCAACCCGGCGGAATGAGGGCGTTCCACGAACTGCCTAACGCCCGCCGGACCGCGAGCACCACCCAAGCTCGCCGCGCGGCTGCGGGACGGGACCCGCTCCTCTCCGCCCACTCCCGCGCCGCGACGACGGCCACGACAGCACCAACTCCGCCGCCGCTCGTGGTCCGCGCGGGCCATGGGGCCGCCTCCTCCCTGGAGCGCCGCAGACAAAGCCCGAACGGCGGCAGCACATGGAGAAGAGGAGGAAGTGGCGGCGCGGGCCGCGGCCTACTCTCAAGCAGCCCCAGTCAACGTGCTCCCCCTTGGAATCCATTTTCCAGAAAAGCCGGTTTCTCCCCACTCCTCCTTCTCCCAGCTCACTCCACAATGTCACGGTGCTCCCCTCCCAGACCCGGGTCCAGGCGGTCGTTACCTCCCCGTTGGGCTGCGGCGGAAGAATCCTGTCCGAGGAGATCGGGTTGCGGGAAACGCGTGCTCGCTGCTCCCTGTGTCCGGCGCGAGTGGAGCTGTTGTAAAATGGCGGCCGAAGCTCACGCCGCTGGCAGCAAACCCGATCCAGTTCCACTCGCCTCCGAGCGCGCTCCCTGTGCGCGCGCGCGCGCGCCCGCGTGACCCCCCCTTCCCTCCCCTCCCTCGCGCGTCCGCTTCTCTCACTCACTCGCTCTGCCCCTGCCCTCCTCCAGCTCCTCCTTCTCCCCCTACCACCACCACCAGCCTCCGTCCGGCTCCTTTCTCGGCCTTTCTTCTTCCCCTCCCTGCTCCTTTCCCCCACCACTTCCAGTGTCGCCCGCGGCCGCTCAGGCACGAGTGGCCGCCTTTCCCCTCCTCGCTCGAACGCTCGCTCACACCCTCGCTCGCTCGCTCTCTCGACTCCGTCCCCCAGTCCCAGCCGAGTCGGCTCCTCTCTTTCTCTCTCCCGCGCTGACGTGACGACGTAGCCTACGCCTCGGGACGCGCGCCCGCGGGCTCCGCCCCCACGCCCCACCACCTCCCTTGCTCCTCACCTCCCGGGGGTGGGGGGCGCGAGACCCCGCCCTTCCGCTCCAGCGGCGACGGAGGGGCCGACAGTGAATGAAAGGCCCGCCCCTTCCCCTCCCGGCACTCCGCCTCCCTCTCGCCTCCAGCGGGGTGGGCCGGCTCAGCGTGTCCCAGTCGTTCTCCTTTGTCAGGAGACAGGCATCTCCCCACCCCGCCCCACCCCACCCCACCCCCACCGCAGCACCACGCGCACGCCACCCCCACTGAGCTCCCACCCGGCCCACCCCCCGCCCCGTCCCGGGCCGGCGGGGCGGGGGGCGCGGAACGCTACCGCAGCTCCCGGAGGGCACCCACCGGTCCGTGCGCGCCCGGCCCCCACCCCCGGCGCCGCGGCCGCGCAGCCGTTCCCGGCGGTGTCCACGCCGCCGCCACCCCGCGCTCTTCTCGCTCGGGAAGCTGCAGGCGCACGTGTCCCCCGGGGCGGGGCGAGGCAGACAATGGGACGGCGGGGGGAGGGGAGTGGCGCGGAGACCCGTAGACCTTTGGTTAACCTACATGGTGGGACCCGAGTGCGGGAGTCGCGCTGGGGAGAGCAGGTCTCCCCAGCCTGACAATGGGACCTCCGGCGGCCCCGCGCCCGCGCGGCTTCACTTTCGCGTAAACCTTGGGCGGAGGGAGGGGCGCCCATGGCTCGGACGAGGAAACCCTGGCTGCTTTTGAGGGGGAACCGGGCTGGCTCCAGTGGAGCCAGAAGCGACTCCGGCCGTGGGATGATAGGAAGGCCAGATTTGGAAGCGAAACCGCCCGGTGGTGAAGAGTTGTGCAATAGTCTGTTTGAGTCCCTGGCCTTTTAAGCAGTATAAGGGCTTCCTCAGCACAGTTTGAGCAACTTGAAGCAGCACAAAAGCTGCGTGGTTAGGGCAACTGTGAGGAACATATCTGTGTTTCTTTTTTAAAATCTTGGCAACTAATCTTATGTGAAGTGACATTTCCTTGTAGCCATTTACTAGGTATAAGAAAGACAAGACAAAGGCATTAGAATTTCAATCGCGGTTTGGATACTAATTTTATCCAATTCAGCTGTAATGTAATACTGTCCTTTTGATTAAGAAACAAGCTTATTTTTAAGAGCTCACTGGTTCCCGAAATAAGCTCTATGATGTGACAACAAATCAGTGGTTCGAGGAAAAGTTAGATGAGTGCTCTTGAAAGTGCTTAAGCACATAAAATGCCAGTTTATTTTCCAAAGGTAGCTGGATCAAAATATGAAATATTTGACCAAAGTACTACCTAGCCAAACTGTTCAGCAAGGATCTGACATTGCCACTACCTAAAAATCCCTTACTAATTATTAAACATGTATCTGCTATGGTATTTAGCTAATTCAGCAGCAAGGATTTTCGTTTCGATAATCCAAAGGTTAGATAATATTATAAATAAAAAACAACCCAGATGTTTACAAAAATAAAAATAGAGTAATCCTATTAATTAATGAAATGAAAATTGTGGATCTGAACCATCTAACGCTTTTTTAGACCTTCCTGGCGATCAAGTTCCTTAAAGAAAAAAAAAAAGTGCCTCTACCTAGGCAATGTCTTCTACCATATGAACAAGACTCCCAAATTAAAATCTCTAGCTCTTCTCTGACCTCTAATTCCTTTGTCTAATCACCCCCTAGACCTTTAAGTGGATTTTCAGGCCCTTCAAAACAACATTTCAAAACTGACCACATGATCTTCCCCCCGATCATATATCCAGAGTTCCCATCTCAGTGAACATCACCCACTTGTATCCAGCAGCATTAGCTGGGAACTAGAGAGTAATACAAGACCCCTTCTCCCTCTCAATGCCATATCAGTTAACCAAAATCTTGTCAGTTCTGTGTCCCTAATGTACCTCCACTTCTCTATATATTGTAGCCAGGGAACAAGTCACCATCAACTACCACCTGGACTAATGATATATAGCCTCCTGACTCATTGACCTTGCAGCTTTCCTAATGCATTTAAAACCCAAGTGTCCCCACCTCCTCTTTTAATTGCAAATAAGACCCTGTGGAGCATCCACTTAAAACCCTTCGTTAGTTTACCATTTCCTTAGAACAAAAGCAAAAATCTTTAACTAGATCAACAAAGCCCTCCTTGATCTGTCCAACCTATGTCCCCAGCCACATTTCAGGCACTCTTCCAACTTAGCTGGCCTTCTCTCAATTGCGGCATTTCTCAGGTTTGTGCACACTGAGGACCTACACAGAGAAGTGCCTGATACCCTAAACAGACCTGAGAAAAAAAGCAATCAGCCATGCTTTCCATTTGACACCTTTTTGAGTAAAACAATAGTATCATTTTCCTCCTGATCTACAGAACTTATTCCAGGCTTGACTCTAAGAATTACTACTATTACTGAAACATAGGAATACCTAATAATACTAAAAAAAAAAAAAAAAAGGACCCACACACACACAAAACAAAAATAAAAAATGTAGTAGATTGATGTGGTATATACCATACCATGTATCTGAAAGATCTGGCATAAGAAAGTGCTCAATAAGTATGTGTTCTTACTTGCTGAATCTTCTTTAGTACTTAGTACAAGATGTTTAGTAAATATTTGCTGAATAAAACCAAAGAATAATGGGCTGAGACCCAAAAAATCTTGGTCTAATATCAGATCTGCTATTAATGGATAGTGTGTGGTTAAATAAATCATTTTACTTCTCAGAATTTCTATTTCCCCATCTATAAAAAAAGTTCACTGAAACATAATTTTTAAGATCTCTTCGAGCTCAAACATTTTATAATGTATAAAAAAATTCTCAGGGGGGGCACCTGGGTGGCTCAGTTGGTTAAGCCGCTGCCTTCCGCTCAGGTCATGATCCTAGGGTCCTGGGATGGAGCCCCACATCGGGCTCCCTGCTCAGCGGGGAGCCTGCTTCTCCCTCTCCCTCTGCCTGCCTCTCTGCCTACTTGTTCTCTCTCTCTCTCTGTCAAATAAATAAATAAAATCTTAAAAAAAAAAAAATTCTCAGGGGCGCCTGGGTGGCTCAGTCGTTAAGCGTCTGCCTTCAGCTCAGGTTGTGATCCCAGAGTCCTGGGATCGAGCCTGCATCGGGCTCCCTGCTCGGCGGGGAGTCTGTTTCTCCCTCTCTCTCTGCTGCTCCCCCTGTTTGTGTTCCTTCACTCTCTGTGTGTCCAATAAATAAATAAAATCTTAAAAAAAAAAAATTCTCAAACCCTTTCTCTTTCACTGCTTTAAAAATATTCAAATGTCCTATTTGCCATTTAGAATCTTCCCAATTTGAATCCCAACTTCACTTTAAAGCAAAATAGCCTGCAATTCCCCTTGTAAGGACCTTTTTTCCAAACAAAAGAAACAGCAACAACAACAAAGATTGATAATATCCAATTTGGGAAATCATCCCTAGCATTGATGTGGAGAACTCAACACACATTCACTGTTAGTAAGAAGACAAATTGATAGAACTTTTATACAAAATAATTTGGCTATCATGCTTACTGCAGTATTGTTTGTAATGCTGTACATAAGTGTGCGTGTGTGTGTGTATAAAAATATATATAACCTAGGGGCACCTGGGTGGCTCAGTCGTTAAGCGTCTGCCTTCGGCTCAGGTCATGGTCCCAGGGTCCTGGGATTGAGCCCCACATCGGGCTCCCTGCTCAGTGGGGAGTCTGCTTCTCCCTCTCTGTCTGCCTCTCTCCCTGCTCATTCTCTCTCTCACTCTCTCTCTCAAATAAATTAAAATATATGTATATTTATATATATATAATGTAACCTAAACATCCAGTAATAGGATACTGGTTGAATAAATTATAGTGTATTCACATAGTGGATTATTCTGGAGCCATTGAAAATAATGAAGTAGTTATTGATGCCCTAACATGGAAACATATTCAGGTTACATTCTTAAATTAAAAAAAAAAAAAAGCCACCTACAGAACAAGGTAGAGTGTGACATTTATTCATTCAATTTAGCACCTTCTGTGTACTAAGGCCCATGGTGCGCACTAGGCTTACAATGATGTACATCAAGATAGACATGGGTGATCCCTGACTCATGAAGCTTGCATGTCTGTATGTATGTGTATAACCAGGTAAGCATAGATATAAAGATTTTTGTTTCTATAGAAAATAATTACAATTATAAAGAAAGATGGTGTGGAGGGAGACCATCACTTTTTACCTCATACACTTTGGTGATACTTATTACAATAAATACATGTTTTTATTTTTTATTTTATTTTATTTGAGGGGGTGGGGTGAGGGGCAGAGGGAAAGGGAGAGAGAATCCTAAGCAGGCCCATGCCCAGCATGGAGTCCAACATGGGGCTCAATCTCATGACCCTGAGATCATGACCTGAGCTGAAATCAAGAGTCAGACACTAAACCAACTGAGCCACCCAGGCACCCCTAAATATGTGTTTTTAAAAAGTTAATTATTGTGCTCACTTCAGCAGTACATGTACTAAAATTGGAATGATACAGAGAGGATTGGCATGGCCCCTGCACAAGGATGACATGCAAATTCGTGAAGCATTCCATATTTTAAAAAAATAAACTTTAAAAATTAAAAAAAATAAAAGTTAATTATTTATGTACCACATTACTGTCTTTTCATCCATGAAGTAGTAAAAAGGTTAATTTCATTGCAGTTACTGAAAGACAGGCATATAGGCACACCTGTTTGAATTTTTTGCTATCCAAAATTCTTGCACTTAGTGCTATACTGTTTAGGAAAAAAAATCATATTTTCTTCTTTTCGATGTTTCCTAAACTTTCTTCAATTACCATATATTAATGTGGTAATGGATAGGGGACGCTAGAATTAATATGGGAAAAATCCATAATACACCATCATTCTTTCCACAGAATCATAAAAACTAGAGTCAAAAGAGACTGGAAGTTATTCAAGTCCATCTTCCTAGTAATCAAGATAGTTTTTTGAAAAAAAAAAAGTGGATTTTTTCCCTTTTTAAAAAATTGATTTTTTCCTTAAAAAAAGAGTTTTCTGCAACATCTCTGACATTTTATCTTTATGGTAATTAAAAGGCTGATGTGTTAATATTTAAAACATCTGCTTTGCAAAGACACTGCCAAGAGAATGAAAAGGAAATCTACAAATTGGAGAAAATCTTTGCAAAGCACATATCTGTTAAAGGACTAATATCCAAAATATACAAAGAACTCTGGGGTGCCTGACTGGCTCACTCAGTGGAGCATGTGACTCTTGATCTTGGGGTTGTGAGTTCACTGTTGGGTATAGAGATTACTCAAAAATTAAGTAGTTAATTAAAAATAAAAAAATTTAAAAATCTTAAAAAAACCACAAAATATACAAAGGGCTCTTAAAACTCAACAATAAGCAAAGAACCCAAACCCAATTAAAAGCTGAGCAAAAGACCTGAATAGATACCTCACCAAAGAAGATATAGAGATGGCAAATAAACATATGAAAAGATAAGTCAACATCACATATCATTAGGGAATTGCAAATTAAAATAGTGAAATACTACTACACACCTATTATAGCCAAAATCCAAAACACTGACACTAAATGCTGGCAAGGATGTAGGGCAACAGGAACTTTTATTTATTTATTTTTAAAGATTTATTTATGGGGCAGGAAGAGAGTGCAAGTGGTTGGGGAGGAGGAGCAGAGGAAGAGGGAGAGAAACAGACTCTCCGTAAGTGTGGAGCCTGATGCAACACTCGATCCCAGGACCCTGAGCCGAAATGAAGAGTCAGAAATTCAACCAACTGAGCCACCCCAGTTTCCCTGGGCAACAGGAACTTTTTTAATCATTGCTAGTGGGAATGCAAAATGGTATAACCACTTTGGAGGACAGTTTGGCAGTTTCTTACAAAATTAAACATACTCTTATCATATGATTCAACAGTTGTATTCTTTGATATTTACTCAAATGAGTTGAAAACTTAAGCCCACACCAAAAACAAAACAAAACAAAAACACCAAAAACAACAACAAAAAGCACACATGACGTTTTGTTTTGTTTTGTTTAGGGGAGGAGGGGCACCGGGAGAAGGAGAGAGAGAGAACCCCAAGCCAACTCCATGCCCAGCATGGAGCTCAACATGGAGCCCAACACAGGCTCATAACCCTGAGATCATGACCTGAGCCGAAATCAAGAGTTGGACACTTAACCAACTGAGCCCCCCAGGTGCCTCCAAAAATGCACATGATGTTTACAGCAACTTTATTCACATTGCCAAAACTTGGAAGCAATCAAGATGTCCTTCAATAGGTGAATGGATAAACAAACTTTGGTATTTATATAATGGAATAGTATTCTGTGCTATAAAGAAATAAACTATCAAGCCATGAAGAGACATGGAGAGATCTTAAATGCACATTGCTAAGTGAAAGAAACCAATCTGAAAGGGCTGCAAATGTGTGATTTCAGCTGTATGACATTCTGGAAAAGGCAAAGCTATAGAAAAAGATCAGGGGTTGTCAGGAGATCAGAAGGTGGGAGGGATAGATAAATAGGTGGAACACAAGGAATTTTTAGGGCAGTGAAACTATTCTGTGTGATACTATAATGTAGGATACAGGTCATTATACATTTGTCAAAACTCATACAATGTACTGCATGTAACACTAATGTTAACTGTGGACTTTAGTTAATAATAATGTATCAATATTGGTTTGTCAATTGTAACAAATGTACCAACAATCACACAATGTTAACACTGGGGTAGAGGAGGGCTTGGGGAGGGAGTATATGGAAACTGTATTTTCTGCTCATTTTTCTTAAACCTAAACATGCTCTTAAAAATAAACTCTATTAATTAAACATGTTAATGTTTTAAATATACTTGAAATAGTAGACATTCTTTCTATTGCTTTTAGCTTTCTTTTATTTATTTTTTTAAATTAGAAATCCAATCTCAGGGGCACCTGGCTGGCTCAATCAGAAGAACATGTGACTCTTGATCTCAGGACTGTGAGTTTGAGCCCCACATTGGGTATAGAGATTACTTAAATTAAAAAGTAAATAAATAAATAAATAAATAAATAACTTAAAAAAAAAAGTCCAGTCTCATTTTAGCTGTTTGCATTTAACTTTTACAATGAAAAGTGATGGATTAAATTATAAGAAGCCAACTTATACAAGTAACTAAAAAAACAACAAGGATTATGTAAACATAAACCATAATGGTTTTATCAAAGTATTCCCACTCTATTCTGAATGGAGTCCCAGAATACAAGCAATCTTTGGTGTTCAGATTTTCATGATGAATCATGGCACAGAAGAGGAAAATATAGTGATAATTCTTACACTGAACATGTCCATCATGGTGTGTCTCAAAGCTCTTTTCAAGGGTAACCTTACCCAAAGCCCCTGCTAAGGGAGCAGCCTAGGCTGTCAGAGTTTTACTCTATAACACCACTCAAACTTGCCTTGCTAGGATTAATTAAACCAGCATCAGGCACCAGACCATTCCTAGAGGAAAACCAAAGAGAGAGTCAGTGTCGTGAGGAGGGAGTTAGAGCTGGGCTATGAGAGTCATGTCAAACTAAAATTATAAGGAAACAAAAACCATAAATAAGAAGCTAGGAGGAGGGAAAAATGAAGGGGGGAATCGGAGGGGGAGATGAACCATGAGAGACTATGGACTCTGAGAAACAAACTGAGGGTTCTAGAGGGGAGGGGGGGGGGGGATGGGTTCACCTGGTGATGGGTATTAAAGAGGGCACGTACTGCATGGAGCACTGGGTGTTATACACAAACAATGAATCATGGAACACTGCATCAAAAACTAATGATGTAATGTATGGTGATTAACATAACATTAAAAAAAAAAGCCTAGGTAAAAGTTTCATGTTTAGGGGCGCTTGGGTGGCTCAGTTGGTTAAGCGACTGCCTTTGGCTCAGGTCATGATCCTGGAGTCCCAGGATCAAGTCCTGCATCGGGCTCCCTGCTCAGCAGGGAGTCTGCTTCTCCCTCTGACCCTCCCCCCTCTCATGCTCTCTCTCTCTATCTCATTCTCTCTCTCAAATAAATAAATAAAATCTTAAAAAAAAAAAAAGTTTCGGGGTGCCTGGGTGGCTCAGTCAGTTAAGCGGCTGCCTTCGGCTCAGGTCATGATCCCAGGGTCCTGGGATCGAGCCCCACATCAGGCTCCCTGCTCCGCGGGAAGCCTGCTTCTCCCTCTGCCACTCCCCCTGCTTGTGTTCCCTCTCTTGCTGTGTCTCTCTCTGTCAAATAAATAAAATCTTTAAAAAAAAAAAAAAAACTTTCATGTTTAGGGGTGCCTGCCTGGCCAAAGCATGGAACTCTTGATCTCAGGATTGTGAGTTCAAGCCCCACATTGGGCATGGAGCCTACTTCATATAAATAAATAAAACATTAAAAAAAAAAAAAAAGAAGCTAGGAGGAATCCACACACTACATTCATCATTCCACAAACACATTCTGAGTACCAAATTATGTGCCAGGCACTGAATCACAAATTCACAAGGTGAATTAAGCAGAAAATGTCTCTTGCCTTCATGGAAACCACAGCTAAGTGAGGAAATTAATTAATTAATTAATTAATTAAACAAATAAACAAACAAAACATTTATAAAATGTGATAAATGCAAAGAAGAAATTAGCATAATATAGTGTTACAAAATAGGGAGGACCTACTTAGGCTGGTCAAGGAAGGCCTTTCAAAGGAAGTGATGTATAAACTAAGACCTGAAAGAGTAAACCAAGGAAAGTGAGGAATAAAGGGGAGCTGGAAGAACATTTCAAGCACAGTGAATAGTATTGTGAAAACCCTGAGAGGAGAAAGAGCTTGGTCTTTACTGAAAGGAAGCTACTGTGGCTGGAGTGTATTTGGTCAGGGAAATAGTGGCTCAAGATGAGTTTGGAGAATTCGGCAGGAGTGGAGCCAAATTACACAGGACTATGTGAGTAAGTGCAATGGGAAGCCATTGAAATTTTTCACATGTTTAAAATTAGTATTTAGGGGCGCCTGGGTGGCTCAGTCGTTAAGCGTCTGCCTTCAGCTCAGGTCATGATCCCAGGGTCCTGAGATCGAGCCCCACATCAGGCTCCCCGCTCCGCATCGGGCTCTGCGCTCCACGGGAAGCCTGTTCTCCCTCTCCCACTCCCCACTGCTTGTGTTCCCTCTCTTGCTGTGTCTCTCTCTGTCAAAAAAAATAGATAAAATCTAAAAAAAATAAAATAAAATTAGTATTTAGAAACAGAATTGATATTGGGGGTTAATGATGGAAATGTAACCAGGGAAAAGAATGAAGTTACTTGGACAAGGGTATTGCAGAGGAAATAGAAAGAGGTGGGCGTATTCAACAATGTATTTTGAGCCCAAGTTTGCTAAGGACTCAGTAGTGTACTGAAAGTAGGGAGTTAAGGTGGAAATTAATGGATATTGATGCTATTTATTGAGTTGAGGAATTCTGAGAGAATAAGATTTCAGGAGTGTATCAGGAATCAGGGAAGCAGAACCACTATGAATATTACAAAATGAGTATATTATAGGAATAAGAATTAATATGATAGGGCACCTGGGTGGCTCAGTCATTAGGCGTCTGCCTTCGGCTTGGGTCATGATCCCAGGGGCCTGGGATCCAGCCCAGCGTCAGGTTCCCTGCTCAGCGGGAAGCCTGCTTCTCCCACTCCCCCTGCTTGTGTTCCCTCTCTCGTTGTGTTTCTCTCTGTCAAATAAATAAATAAAATCTTAAAAAAAAAAAAGAATTAATATGATGGGAGAAGCTAGGAAATCAATGATTCAAAAGGGAAAGTTGGAGAATGAGAGCTGACTCCCTAACCAGCCCTCCTGAAGCCTGGGTGAATAAGGGAGACCTTGCAGGGGAATCTGGGACCAGAAAGGAGAACTAGTGGAGAGCTATAGGGAAGGCTGTTCTGTGGCTGGTGGCAGGCCAGGAGTCACTGTTGGTTAGCAGGATTAACAGTTGGGAAAAAGATCTAGATGCAGACCAAGGGAGGCAGAGACTAAGCTGAAACCACATAGCACCTGTGCATCTGTTTTCCACTACATTTAACCAAATTCACACAAACTTTTATTACTACTATTTAATACTATTTAATGTTTAAATTAATGTGAGGCTTGAACTCACACCCTGTAATCAAGAGTCACATGCTCTATCAACTGAACCAGCCAGACACACCTCTTTTGTTTCTTTTAATCTAGAACCAAACTCTAATATCAAAGCCACTAGCCACATGTGGCTATTCAATTTAAAATAATTAAAACTGAATACAGTCTAAAATTCAGTTCCTTGGCGCGCCTGGGTGGCTCAGTTGGTTAAGCGACTGCCTTCAGCTCAGGTCATGATCCTGGAGTCCCCGGATCGAGTCCCACATCAGTCTCCCTGCTCGGCGAGGAGTCTGCTTCTCCCTCTGACCCTCCCCCCTCTCATGTGCTTTCTTTCTCTCATTCTCTCGCTCTCAAATAAATAAATAAAATCTTAAAAAAAATAAAATAAAATAAAATAAAATAAAATTCAGTTCCTTAATCACACTAGCTTCCTATCAAGTGCTCAATAGCCACCGGTGGCTAGTGAATACGGTATTGGATAGCATTGATATAGAACATTTCAATCACTACAGAAAGTTCTATCAGATGTCACTAATCTAGAACAATCCACTTGCATTTTCAATTAACTTGTTATAAAAGTATTTAGGGGCCCCTGAGTGGTGCAGTCGGTTAAGCGACCGACACTGTTTCCAGTGGGTCATGATCTCGGGGTCCTGGGATTAAGCCCAGAGTCGGGCTCTGTGCTCGGCACTGAATCTGCTAGAGATAATCTCCCTCTCTACCTCTGCTCCTCCCCCTGCTTGAGCGTGCGTTCTCTCTAAAATAAATAAATAAAATCTTAAAAAAAAAAAGTATTTAAAGCCATGTTAATGGATACAATTAGGTAGAATGTAGAAGAGTAGGAAGAGAACGAGGACAGGAAGTCTAAGCTTTAAGTCCTGGTAAAGCTCAATTTATAGAGAATAAGTAAAGAAGGAGCAGCCTGTAAAGGAAATGTGAGATGGAATGGCCAGAATGGTAGAAGAAAAAACAAGAGAGTGTGAGGTTTCACAGAAGAGAAGAGGGTATTTAAGGAAGTGGAAGGAATCAATTATGTTGAATGAATGTGGTTAAGAGTTTAGACTGGAACAGAAATGGGATCTTAAGCAGAGCAGCTTCATTTACAACATAAGGGCGAGAGCCAGCCAGGAGGCAGTGACAGGGAAGAGGAGGCAGCGTATCTGGACTGCTCTTTCAAGACCTTTGAGAAAGGACCCAGAAAGATGCGCAGTTGCTTAAGTAAGATTTGAGTTCCAGACAGGGGTTATTGTTTTGCCTCGTTTGGTTTGCTTGTTTTGGTTTTTAAGATGCGAAAAGCAAACTTTTATGCCTGTGGATAAAATCCAATAGAAAGAAAAAGGTTGAGGATGCAGGAGAGAGAGGAGTTGAACAAAGGAGTAAGGCTTCTAGAAGGTAAGTGTGAAGAGAATGGATGTAAATTGTAGAGAGAGAGGGAATAGGCCAATGGGAAGCAGGAGAAAAATAGAGCAAAACTTCAGAGATAGGCAAAGATACTCTGAAAAAGAAAGGCCATATACAGCAAGAGAGGAGACACAGAGTTGTCAGTCCCTTGAGCCTCCTGGGTCCTGTTGTCCCTCCAGGTCCAATTCCTGTGAGTGCTTACAGGACGATCATTCCATCACTGCATCTCAGATTCCTCGGTTCCCCCCTATTGCTCACCCCTCTCCCATGTATTAAAATAACAATCTATTTGGCTAAATTGAGTTCCTTGATCAAGCACAAAAGGACCCAATTAGAATATACCATTTAAGATTGAACGATTTATATGAATCAATTGCACTACTTTGTCTATTTCTTCACCATAGCTGATAAAATGTGACATAATTGACTAGTTTTTCTTTCCTTGTATATGCATAATGATTTGTGAAGTGGTTGGAAGGCCAGCAAAAAAAGTGTGAGGAAATAAAAGTCCTAGGTAACTGGGTCACAGAATCTTCCAAGAAAAGAAAGATCATCATATAGTTTATCAGACTGCTAACTTGTATATCTGAAGAGTTTTGTTTGTATTTTAAATATATTTATTGTTTTTTTCTTATAAAAAATAATGTGTGCTCTTAATGAAAATTCAAGCATCATATAAATATATAAAATAAAAGTAAAAATGTCTTAGAACCTCATTGCCAGGGATGATTACTGTACAAAAATACAATCTTCTGATTTTTATCTCTCTACACTTGATCTTAGCCAAAAGGCAGAGAAGCAATGATTTTTATCTCTCCAGATACTAATATTATATTCATATATTTAACAATAATGGTCTCATATCATATACATAAAATTTTACTAATATAACATCCTTTTTCACTTAATATGTATATTTTGTACACCTTTACCTACTTTTCACAATCATCATTAATTATTGTAATGTTACACTCTTACAGTAATATACTGTTACACTTCAACTGACTGATAGAATTTCAACATATAGGGGCGCCTGGGTGGCTCAGTCGGTTAAGCGACTGCCTTCGGCTCAGGTCATGATCCTGGAGTCCCGGGATCGAGTCCCACATCGGGCTCCCTGCTTGGCGGGGAGCCTGCTTCTCCCTCTGACCCTCCCCCCTCTCATGTGCTCTCTCGCTCTCTCATTCTGTCTCAAATAAATAAATAAAATCTTTAAAAAAAAAAAAGAATTTCAACATATAAAGCATATAGTTTTTTACTAAAGGAACATCCAAAATGCTTGTCCTATATTCAGAAATTAAAACATATCCAAATGACAAGCCTTGTTCACATTACTGATGTACTTAATCTGATTAAAGATCATGGTAATATATATGCCTGCTGGTCATTGGTTGCACACAAGTTCAGGAATGCCTTGAATTCTTTTTTTTTTTAAAGATTTTATTTATTTATTTGACAGAGAGAGAGATAGCAAGAGCAGGAACACAAGCAGGGGGAGTGGGAGAGGGAGAAGCAGGCTTCCCATCGAGCAGGGAGCCCGATGTGGGACTCGATCCCAGGACTCTGGGATCATGACCCAAGCCGAAGGCAGACGCTTAACGACTGAGCCACCCAGGCGCCCTGCCTTGAATGCTTTTGAAGTCAGCATTTGGCAATTCAGTCTTCCACAGGCTAAAGTTGAAATGTAATAGTCTAACAGCAGATTTTAGCCTAATCCCAAAGCCAAAGCCAAATTTCAGTTTAATATTTATAGCAAATGGTATAGACTGCAGCCAAAGCTGTACTTACAGGCAAATTTATAATCTTACATATTTTCACTTTGGAAAAATATAGAAGGAAAATAAATGAACTAAGCATAACATTCCAATCAGAAATAGAGAACTATGAAATAACATAAGGTAAAATTTTAAAAGGAAAAATGAGGAAAAACAGAAAAAAATTAATTGAAAAATAAGAGGAGAATGTAATTGATTTATATACCCCAAGACTATCTTTCCTTCTAAAGAACCAGTAATGAAGACAAAAGGCAGGCAGTTTGAGGAAAGAGGGTGAAAACACAGTTCAGAAAATTAAGAATGATAACACAAGATTTTTTTTAAAAAATCATGTCTATTTTGGGGTGCCTGGCTGGCTCTGCTGGTGGAGCTTGTGACTCTTGATCTTGGGGTTGTAAGTTCGAGCCCCATGATGGGTATAGAGTTTATTTATTTTTTAATTAAAAATCTTTAAAAAAAATCATGAATATTTTGTGTACTACTTCATAATGCCTGGCCATATGTTTGGAAATACTGATAAAATTGAAAACTTTCTAGAAAAATATGTTATCAAAATTAAGTGAAGTAGAAAACAGAAAAAGTTTAAAAACTATGAGAGAAATTGAAAAAGATGTTAAAGAATTAACTCCTCAAAGGATTTTGGGCCTAAATAGTTTGAAGAGTGGATTCTTTCCTGAAAAACATAATTACAATGTTATAGGAACGGTTACATAGAATAGAAAAAGATAGAAAATCTCTTAGTTAATTTTACAAAATCAGCATAAACTTTGATATAAAACCTGACAAAGCACACATACACAAATTCAGACTGATTTTCACTATGAAAGAAATGTAAAAATCCAAAATAAAACAGGTATTTGCAAGTTCAATTCTACAATTGGTTAAAAAATTGGCCGAGTTTATCCCAAAACACCTGATCATCACATCAATAGGTCAAATGGAGGAAGGTATATATTCATTTAGATAAGTGCTTAAAAGGCAAATGATAAAAATAAAACCTACTTTTGAGGTTTTGAAAAATATTTATTCATTTTATTTTTTAATTTTTTAAAGATTTTATTTATTTATTTGAGATAGAGACACAGTGAGAGAGGGAACACAAGCAGGGGGAGTGGGAGAGGGAGAAGCAGGCTTCCTGTGGAGCGGGAAGCCCGAAGCGGGGCTCAATCCCAGGACCCTGGGATCATGACCTGAGGCAAAGGCAGACGCTTAACGACTGAGCCATCCAGGTGCCCTATTTATTCATTTTAGAGAGAGATAGAGAGAGTGTGTGTGAGTGCAAGGGGCAGAGGGAGAGAGAGAATCTCAAGCAGACTCCCAGCTGAGCAAGGAGCCTGAGGTGGGGTTCAATCCCAAGACCCCAGATCATGACCTGAGCCAAAACCAAAAGTTGGATGCTCAACCAACTGAGCCACCCAGGCACCCCTTGAGTATTTTTTTTTTTTTTTGAGTAATCTCTAGGGGCACCTGGGTGGCTCAGATGGTTGAGAGTCTGCCTTCAGCTCAGGTCATGATCTCTGGGTTCTGGAATTGGGCCCTGCACAGGGCATGTTGGGCCCCACGTCGGGCTCCTGGCTCAGTGGGGTGTCTGCTTCACCCTCTCCCCTAGCTCATGCTCTTTCTCTCTCTCTGTATCTCTCTGTCTCAAATGAATAAATAAAATCTTTAAAAAAAATAATCTCTATACCCAATGTAGAGCTCAAACTCACAACCCCAAGATCAATAGTTGCATGCTCTACCAACTGAACCAGCCAGGTGCCTCTACTTTTGAGTCTTAATTATAGTAAACTAGAAAGTGAATAAAACTTCCTTAAAATAATAAAGAATATTTTCATGAAATACAGGTAATATCACACTTAATACTGAAATACTAGTGTTTCCATTAAAGTAAAGAAATCAAAGGGGATCCTGCCCTTATTACCTTTATTTAAAGTTCTGGAAATTCTAGGAATTTTTAAAAAAGATTTTATTTATTTATTTGTGAGAGAGTGAAAGAGATAGTGACAGAGAGTACCAGCAGGGAAGAGAGGGAGAAACAGGCTCCCCGCTGAGCAGGAAGCTTGACATGGGCTGGATCCCAGGACCTGGGATCATGACCTGAGCTGAAGGCAGATACCCAATTGACTGAGCCACCCAGGTGCCCCTGGAAATTCTAGCAATTAAAGTGAGATGTGAAACAAATAAGAAGCATAACCATAGAAAAGAGAAAATATATATATATTATTATTTACATATGATAAGATTGTGTACATTTATAACTGAAAGATCAATACAGCAGCCAGATAAGAAAGCAATCACCAACTCTATTAGATTTCCTATATGACAGCAAACCTGTTAATAAAAATATGGTGGAGAAGACTGGATTCATAATAATGATTTTACACATTTGTGTATGTTCATATCCACACACATATACATACACAACATATTTAAATGCTTAGTCACTTTAAAAGGATTATGAAGATCAGGGGCACCTGGGTGGCTCAGGTGGTTAAGTGTCCAACTTTTGATTTCGGCTCAGGTCATGATCTCAGGATCGTGAGATCAAGCCCCATGTCAGGCCCGGTGCTGAGTGTAGAGCCTGCTTAAGATTCTCTCTCTCTCTCTTCCTCTGTCCCTCTCCCCACCCACGTCTCCCTCTCTAAGAAAAAAAAAAAGATCATGAAGATCATATATCAGGAAAATCATAAAATTATGTTCAGTGATTATAAAAATAAGACTTGGGGGTGCCTGGGTGGTTCAGATGGTTAAGCGTCTGCCTTCGGCTCAGGTCATGATCTCAGGGTCCTGGGATCGAGCCCCGCATCAGGCTCCCTGCTTGGCAGGAAGCCTGCTTCTCCCTCTCCCACTCCCCCTGCTTGTGTTCCCTCTCTCGCTGTGTCTCTCCCTGTCAAATAAATAAATAAATAAATAAATAAATAAATAAATAAATAAATAAAATAAAAATAAGACTTCTATAAATGGAGAGAAAAACAGATATAAGAGATATATACCCTAAATGAGATTGACTGAATGTTGCAGAAATTGTCAATAGTTCCTAAATAGATTTGGAACAAAAGCCTCTGGAAATGAAGTTACCAATATATGTCAAGGATTTTAAAATGATAATATTCCTTGATCTAGTAATAATTTTACTTCTAGGGCTTTATCCTAAGAAAATAATCATAGGCCTTGAAAAGATTTAAGTACAATGTGATGCATATATAATAGTGTAATCTATTTTACATAGAAAATAGAAAACGTGTGGGGCACCAGGCTGGCTCAGTTGGTAATCTGACTCTTGGTCTTGGGGTCATGAGTTTGGTCCCATGTCTGGTGTAGAGATTACTTTAAAAAAAAATAGAAAATGTGTTTTTAATTCAGTGCAACATTATTTGTTGAGCACTTCCTATATGCCAGATTCTGTGTTCAACAATAGAGGTAAAGATAAATAAAACAGTCATTGTCCCTTCCCACATAAGACCAAAAGTCAGTTAAGCAGTTATACAACCTGGTGATGAATTCAACGCTAGGGGAAGGGATGATGTTGGAGTCCTTGGGAAGAGTGACTTACCTGAATATAGGGGTCGGAGAAGGCTTCCCAAGGAGGTGATGTCTGTACTGAATCCTCAAGGCTGAGGAGGTGTTATCTAAGTGAAGAGATAGAGAAAGAACATTCCAGGCTAAAGGAAAACATAGGCAAGTGCTGGGGTAAGAAACATGCCTTCTAGAAATGGAGAAAAGGTCACTGCAGTTAGAATGCAAAGTGCTTAGATAAGCAGAAGGCAGGTCTGGGGAAGGAAAATTAATTGCAAGATGTGATTGTGGAGAGATAATCTACAACCAGATTATGAAGGCCTTTACCATCTGGAACTGAGGCTTTCACACTTTTTTGACCATGATTCAAAGAAAAAGATATAGTTCATAACGCCACCAATTTACAAATTTCATAGATATGTATATATGAACCATATTCCATGACAATATTATTACTATGTGCAAAGCACTTCTATATTTTCTATTTCATGTTCAATTTTACTTTTAAAAAATTCTGTCTGCCTCCTAAAAGCCTACTCAGCCTTTGTGTGAATTAGAAATAAGCATCCTCTCTGGGCAGTTGCAACTTAGAGACTCCAGGCCTGGCCTTAGAGAGTGAAAAGGGCAGTGGAAAGTGTCTTCATCCAAAGAAGATGCCCCTTCCTCATGGTGGATGAAGTTCCACAGACTTGCCCCTAACATTTGTAAAGCTTAGGGCAAGAATACAAATAGAGGCCCACATCTTAAAGTTGTAGATCAATCTAATTGACTACTAAATAATCGTGTTCTATTCCTCTAACTTGACACATATAATTTCGTAATGACCTAAAAGACCAAGTTCAAATTGAAAATTCTTGGACTCAGAGTTCAGTGTTGGCATATAATTTCAAGCCTGGTCTCCTTCTATTTCTACTTCCAAGTCATCCCCTACCAAAAAGGGCCTTGTTCATATACATGTGGACATCTTGATCCACTTGTCTTTGTTCTATTCACCATTCCCTTTCCCCCAGCAAACAATTAGAAAGTGGATTCAGAACTATTTGGATAGGGAATTCTATGGTCCTGGGTATCTGAACCCAATGGGGTTTTTGTATGGAAGTGGCATTGCCTGAGGACCCCAAGAGCAGGGTCCTCTAAAGCCTTGCTACTCAAAATGTGGTCTACGGACCAGCAGCATGAGCATCACATGAAAGCTTAAAAAAATGAAGAATCTCAAAGGGGTACCTGGCTGGCTCAGTGGGTACAGCATATGACCCTGATCTTGGGTTGCGAGTTCAAGCCCCATGTTGGGCATAGAGATTACTTTAAAAAGTAAAACCTTGGGCGCCTGGGTGGCTCAGTTGGTTAAGCGACTGCCTTCAGCTCGGGTCATGGTCCTGGAGTCCCGGGATCGAGTCCCATATCGGACTCCTTGCTCAGCAGGGGGTCTGCTTCTCCCTCTGACCCTCTCCCCTCTCATGTGCTCTCTCTCTCAGTCTCTCTCTCAAATAAATAAATAAAAAAAATAAAAAAAAAAAAATTAAAAAAAAAAAAAAAAAAAGTAAAACCTTTAGGGGCGCCTGGGTGGCTCAGTTAGTTAATTGCGCAACTCTTGGTTTCGGCTCAGGTCATGATCTCGTGGTCATGGGATCGAGCCCCGCATTGGGCTCTGTGCTCAGTATGGACTCTGCTTCAGATTCTCTCTCTCTTTCCCTCCTGCTCTCTCTGTCTGTTTCTCTCTCTCAAGTAAATAAATAAAATCTTTTTAAAAAATCTTTAAAAAAATGCAGAATCTTGGGCCTCATCCCAAATCAACCAAATTGGAATCTTCAGTTTAACAAGACCTCTAGCTGATTTGCATGCACTTTAAAGTTAAGAACACTATCAAGCAAGGAGGTCAGGCCAGGGGCCTCTCCTTGGTCTAAGGTCAGTATTGTACCACATGTCAGGGTGCAAAGCAGGTCAGGCAGAGTGCAAGCTGGATTTCAGATCCCTTTCTCCTCCTTGAGCATCCTTGTGTAGAGTGCAACTGTAGGATAAGGTTTGGGCAAGTTTCAGAAAGGCTTTATTTATTTATTTATTAAAGATTTTATTTATTTATTTGACAGAGAGAGACACAGAGAAAGAAGGAACACAAGCAGGGGGAGTGGGAGAGGGAGAAGCAGGCTTCCCGCTGAGCAAGGAGCCCAATGTGGGGCTTGATCCCAGGACCCTGGGATCATGACCTGAGCCAAGGGCAGACGCTTAATGACTGAGACACCCAGGCGTCCCTATTTATTTATTTTTATTAAAGATTTTATTTATTTACTTGACAGGGAGAGACACAGCAAGAGAGGGAACACAAGCAGGGGAAGAGGGAGAGGGAGAAGCAGGCTTCCTGCTGAGCAAGGAGCCTGATGCGGGGCTCGATCCCAGGACCCTGGGATCATGACCTGAGCCAAAAGCAGATGCTTAATAACTGAGCCACCCAGGCACCCATCAGAAAGGCTTTATATAAGAAAATGACTTAATAAACAATTTGGTTAAGTCTAGCTGTAGGATGGATTGGTGAGCAACAACCTGAGCTGGCTACATAATTTCCTGAGTCTAGTACAAAATGAATATGTAGAGCTTCTTGAAAAAAACAGGAAAAATGTGGTGTTAAAGGTACTAAAATATAAAGCTTTTTCATTCCTCCGCAGTCTTTCTCTTCACTTGTCATAATGTTTTCTATTTGTTATCTAACATTCTAAATAGAGAAAAATTAAGAATTTAAATTATTATCATAAATTTTACCATTCATCTTTATATTGTGCAAAGCCAGCTCTAGATGCAAATATAAGAACAGTTAACTCATATGAAGAATCATTGAAATTATACAATTTGTATTTCATAACTGGTACATGCTTATGTATTTTGTTCTTTCAGAACAGTGGAAACACTGTACAAATCAGCTCAAATTTTTCTTTCACTTTTTGATAGGTACATATTCTACCAATACGCTATCTTTGGAATACTTTTGAGTAAGGAGAGTCTGGAAGGAAAAGTAAGTATGGGTTTCCTTCTATTCCATTTTCAGCATAAATTCTGAGTTAACACAGGGAAGGAACATGAATTTTTAAAAAGGGTATCATGGGGGGCGGAGCAAGATGGCGGAGGAGTAGGAGACCTGGATTTCATCTGGTCTCAGGAATTCAGCTGGATAGGGATCAAACCATTCTGAACACCTACAAACTCAACAGGAGATCGAAGAAAAGAATAGCAACAACTCTCTGAACAGAAAAGCGACCACTTTCTGGAAGGTAGGACGTGCGGAGAAGTGAATCCGAGGCGATATTCGGGAGGATAGACGGCGGGGGAGGGGCCTCCGTCGGCCGCTTCTGGCAAGTGATAGAGCCGCGGAGCACAAAATCGGAACTTTTAGAAGTCTGCTCCACTGAGGGACGTCGCTCCAGTGGCTAAGCGGGGGGTGGAACCTCGCGGGACAGTGTGGTCTCAGGACCCTTGGGGTCACAGAAAGACCAGGGGTGCCTGAGTGCGGCAGAGCTCCCAGGGATTGGAGTGGGGAAGCCGGCTGCAGAGACGGAGCTGAGGCGCAGGCTTTCAGCTCGGGGTTGCCATAATCCGTTATCCGCGGCACAGTCGGGCCACAGCTCCTCCAGCAGGGACCCAACAAGTGGCAGATCTGGGGAGACTCACCTTCCTCCCCTGGGAGGAGCGGCATGGGAGCACACCTCAGGAATCTGCTGGGTTTGGAGACTCCACATGGGGTTGGGTGCCAGAGATAGAAACCCGCAGTCACAGGCCGAGTGAGCATGGAGTGCGGCCAGAGACCAGAGAGACGGGAGTGACTGACGGCTTTTCTCTGGGGGCTCACTGAGAAGCGGGGCCCCGAGTTCTCGGCTCCTCCGCGGCGGAGATTGGGAGGCCGCCATTTTCACTCTTGTCCTCCAACGCTGTATGGAAAGCCTGCAGGGAACAAAAGCTCCCGAGAGCAAACCGGAGCAGATTATTTAGCCCCAACTGGGTAAGGGTAGGGCAATTCCGCCTCCGGCAAAGACATTTGGGAAACATGGCAACAGGCCCCTCCCCCAGAAGATTAAGGAGAACAGCCAGCCAAGACCAAGATTACCAATCAATGAGAATGGCAGAACTCCAGCGCTAGGGGAATACTGCACATAGAATTCATGGCTTTTTTACCATGATTCTTTAGTCTTTCAAAGTTAATTTTTTTAACTGTCTTTTTTTTTTCTTTTTCCCTTTTTCAACCAATATCTTATCAATCCCTTTTTTAAAAAATGTTTTTATTCTTCATTTTTAAAGTCATATTCTATCCCTTCATAGTAGTTACCTTTATTTTTGGCATATATATATAAGTTGTTCTCAAATATAAAGTTCTCAAATATAAAAATTTGAGATAGGGGCGCTTGGGTGGCTCAGTTGGTTAAGCGACTGCCTTTGGCTCAGGTCATGATCTTGGAGTCCCTGGATCGAGTCCCGCATCGGGCTCCCTGCTCGGCAGGGAGTCTGCTTCTCCCTCTGACCCTCCTCCCTCTCATGTGCTCTCTCTGAAATAAATAAATAAAATCTTTAAAAAAAAAATTTGAGATAGTTTCTTCTACAGATCAAAATATACCCTAAATCTCTAGCGTATGGTTTTGTTCTACTCTCCTGCCTAATCACGTTCTCTCCCTTTTCTTTTCTTTTTATTTTAAATCCTCTTCTTTCTTTTTTCAAACAACTTCTTATCAATTCCTTTTATAAAATTTTTTATAATTTTCATCTTTACAGTCATATTCCATCCCTTCATCATATCAAATCTTATTTTTGTACATATATAAGTTTTTCTTTCTTTAAAATTTTGGGAGGCACTTTCTTCTAAAGGACCAAAATACACCCAAAATCTAGTGTGTGGCACTGATCTATGCACCAGCCTGATCATATTTGATCATATTCTGTTTTGTTTTGTTCTGTTTTTGTTTGTTTTTATCTTTTTCTTTTTCTTTTTTTTCCTTTCTTTCCCTTTCTTTTCCCCCGGCTTCAGGTCTTTTCTGATTTGTTTAGAGTATATTTTCTGGGGACGTTGTTACCCTGTTAGCATTTTGTTCTCTCATTAATCTATTCTCCTCTGGACAAAATGACAAGATGGAAAAAATCACCTCAACAAAAAGAACAAAAAGTAGTACTGACTGCCAGGGACCTACTCAATACGGACATTAGTATGATGTTGGATCTAGAGTTCAGAATCATCACTTTAAAGATACTAGCTGGGCTTGAAAAAAGCATGGAAGTTATTAGAGAAACGCTTTCTGGAGAAATAAAAGAACTAAAATCTAACCAAGTCGAAATCAAAAAGGCTATTAATGAGGTGCAATAAAAAATGGGGGCGCTACCTGCTAGGATAAATGAGGCAGAAGAGAGAATCAGTGATATAGAAGACCAAATGATGGAAAATAAAGAAGCAGAGAAAAAGAGAAATAAACAACTACTGGATCACGAGGGCAGAATTCGAGAGATAAACGATACCATAAGATGAAACAACATTAGAATAATTAGGATCCCAGAAGAAGAAGAAAGAGAGAGAGGGGCAGAAGGTATATTGGAGCAAATTATAGCAGAGAACTTCCCTAATTTGGGGAAGGAAACAGACATCAAAATCCAGATCAATGAAACTAGGAGTTGGTTCTTTGAAAGAATTAACAAGATTGATAACCCCCTGGCCAGACTTATCAAAAAGAAAAGAGAAGTGACCCAAATCAACAAAATCATGAGTGAAAAGGAGAGATCACAACCAACACCAAAGAAATACAAACAATTATAAGAACATCTTATGAGCAACTCTATGCCAGCAAATTAAATAACCTGGAAGAAATGGATGCATTCCTAGGGATGTATCAACTACCAAAACCGAACCAGGAAGAAATAGAAAACCTGAACAGACCTATAACCACTAAGGAAATTGAAGCAGTCATCAAAAATCTCCCAACAAACAAAAGCCCAGGGCCAGATGGCTTCCCAGGGGAATTCTACCAAACATTTCAAGAAGAATTAATACCTATTCTTCTGAAACTGTTCCAAAAAACAGAAATGGAAGGAAAACTTCTAAACTCGTTTTATGAGGCCACCATTACCTTGATCCCCAAAGCAGACAAAGACCTCATCAAAAAGAATTACAGACCAATATCCTTGATGAACATGGATGCAAAAATTCTCACCAAAATACTAGCCAATAGGATCCAACAGTACATTAAAAGGATTATTCACCACGACGAAGTGGGATTTATCCCTGGGTGGCAAGGTTGGTTCAACATCCGCAAATCAATCAGTGTGATACAATACATTAACAAAAGAAAGAACAAGAATCATATGATCCTCTCAATAGATGCAGAAAAGGCATTTGACAAAATACAGCATCCTTTCTTGATCAAAACTCTTCAGAGTATAGAGATAGAGGGTACATACCTCAATATCATAAAAGCCATCTATGAAAAACCTACAGCGAATATCATTTTCAATGGGGAAAAACTGAGAGCTTTCCCCCTAAGGTCAGGAACACGACAGGGATGTCCACTACCACCACTGCTATTCAACATAGTATTAGAAGTCCTAGCCACAGCAATCAGACAACAAAAAGAAATAAAAAGCATCCGAATCGGCAAAGAAGAAGTCAAACTCTCACTGTTGCAGATGATATGATACTTTATGTGGAAAAACCCAAAAGACTCCACCCCAAAACTGCTAGAACTCATACAGGAATTCAGTAAAGTGTCAGGATATAAAATCAATGCACAGAAGTCAGTGGCATTCCTATACACCAACAACAAGACAGAAGAAAGAGAAATTAAGGAGTCGATCCCATTTACAATTGCACCCCAAACCATAAGATATCTAGGAATAAATCTAACCAAAGAGGCAAAGGATCTGTACTCAGAAAAATATAAAATACTCATGAAAAAAATTGAGGAAGACACAAAGAAATGGAAAAACGTTCCATGCTCATGGATTGGAAAAAATATTGTGAAGATGTCAGTGCTACCTAGAGCAATCTACATATTCAATGCAATCCCCATCAAAATAGCATCCACTTTTTTCAAAGAAATGGAACAAATAATCCTAAAATTTGTATGGAAGCAGAAAAGACCTCGAATATCCAGAGGAATGTTGAAAAATAAAAGCAAAGCTGGCAGCATCACAATTCCGGACTTCAAGCTCTATTACAAAGCTGTCATCATCAAGACAGTATGGTACTGGCACAAAAACAGACACATAGATCAGTGGAACAGAATAGAGAGCCCAGAAATGGACCCTCAACTCTATGGTCAGCTATTCTTTGACAAAGCAGGAAAGAATGTCCAATGGAAACAAGACAGTCTCTTCAACAAATGGTGTTGGGAAAATTGGACAGCCACATGCAGAAGAATGAAACTGGACCATTTCCTTACACCGCACAGAAAAATAGACCCAAAATGGATGAAAGACCTAAATGTGAGATAGGAGTCCATCAAAGTCCTAAAGGAGAACACAGGCAGCAAACTCTTCGACCTCAGCCGCAGCAACTTCTTCCTAGAAACATCGCCAAAGGCAAGGGAAGGAAGGGCAAAAATGAACTATTGGGACTTCATCAAGATAAAAAGCTTTTGCACATTAAAGGAAACAGTCAACAAAACCAAAAGACAACCGACAGAATGGGAGAAGATATTTGTAAATGACATATCAGATAAAGGACTAATATACAAAATCTATAAAGAACTTAACAAACTCAACACCCAAAGAACAAAGAATCCAATCAAGAAATGGGCAGAAGACATGAGCAGACATTTTTCCAAAGAAGACATCCAAATGGACAACAGACACATGAAAAAGTGCTCAATATCGCTCGGCATCAGGGAAATCCAAATCAAAACCTCAATGAGATACCATCTCACATCAGTCAGAATGGCTAAAATTAACAAGTCAGGAAATGACAGATGTTGGCAGGGATGTGGAGAAAGGGGAGCCCTCCTTACACTGTTGGTGGGAATGCAAGCTGGTGCAACCACTCTGGAAAACAGTATGGAGGTTCCTCAAAAAGCTGAAAATAGAGCTACCATAGGATCCAGCGATTGCACTACTGGGTATTTACCCCAAAGATATAAATGTCGGGATCCGAAGGGGTACATGCACCCCGATATTTATAGCAGCAATATCCACAATAGCCAAACTGTGGAAAGAGCCAAGATGTCCATTGACAGATGAATGGATAAAGAAGATGTGGTATATATAACTACAATGGAATATTATGCAGCCATCAAAAGGAATGAGATCTTGCCATTTGCAAAGACGTGGATGGAACTGGAGGGTGTTATGCTGAGCGAAATAAGTCAATCAGAGAAAGACATGTATCATATGACCTCACTGATATGAGGAATTCTTAATCTCAGGAAACAAACTGAGGGTTGCTCAATTGGGGGGTGGGGTGGGAGGGATGGGGTGGCTGGGTGATAGACATTGGAGAGGGTATGTGCTATGATGAGCGTTGTGAATTGTGCAAGACTGTTGAATCACAGATCTGTACCTCTGAAACAAATAATGCAATATATGTTAAGGAAAAAAAAAGAAGAAGATAGCAGGAGGAGAAAAATGAAGGGGTGGAAATCGGATGGGGAGACGAATCATGAGAGACGGTGAACTCTGAAAAACAAACTGAGGGTTCTAGAGGGGAGGGGGGTGGGAGGATGGGTTAGCCTGGTGATGGGTATTGAGGAGGGCATGTTCTGCATGGAGCACTGGGTGTTATGCACAAACGATGAATCATGGAACACTACATCAAAAACTAATGATGTAATGTATGGTGATTAACATAACAATAAAAAATTTTAAAAAATAAAAAAATAAAAATAAAGAATGGTTTCATAATTAACTCTTGGGACTTCATCAAGATAAGAAGCTTTTGCACAGCAAAGGAAACAGTCAACAAAACCAAAAGACAACTGACAGAATGGGAGAAGATACTTGCAAATGACGTATCAGATAAAGAGCTAGTATCCAAAATCTATAAAGAAGTTATCAAACTCAACACCCAGAGAACAAATAATCCAATCAAGAAATGGGCAGGAGGGGGGAAAGATGGCGGAGGAGTAGGGGACCCTATTTCAACTGGTCCCCGGAATTGAGCTGGATATCTACCAGACCACTCTGAGCATGCAGGAAACCAGCCTGAGATGTAAGAAGATCTGGATCTCTACAAACAGAATATCGCAGGCAGTTGGTTTTGAGGTACGAAGCGGAGAGCCGTTATTCTGTGGGCAGATATCGGAGGATAAACGGCAGTGGGAGGGTGCCTGGCCGTGGGGATCCTACACCGCCGGTGAGTGACAACCTTGCGCGCTGCGGACGGGGAACAAACTCACAGACCGGTAGCGTCAGGAAAGGACTTTAGGGCAGCCCCCGGGGTGGAAAACCAGACCGGCGGGGTCGCGAGCACGCGAAGCGCAGCCTCCCGGACAGAAACTGGAGCCACGGTTGTGCGCACGCGAACTGCAGACTCCGAGATGGAAACCCAGTGCGCTGGTGTCACGCCAGTGAACTGCAACCCCTGGGGTGGAAACCCCAAGCGGCAGAGTTGCTTGCGCACGAACTGGGAGCGGCTGGGGTTTTAGAAGCACAAAGGGCAGAGACGTGCCCCGAACTGGAGGCAGGACTGGGAGTGCTGCGGAGGGGCACACAACCCAGGCCACTGCAGTTTATAGCAGCACGGACAGAAACGGAGACGGTGTGGCCTGGAGAGCTCACTGAAGAACAGACTGAGGTCTCTCCGCTCTGAGGCAGAGGGTTGGAAATGGTCTCTTCTGCTCTCACTCGCGGAAGAGAGGTGGAAAGCCGCCAGGGAAAGGCGCTAGAGAACAAAAGCCCCAAAGACTGATTCCCACTGAGCCCATCCCCCGCCACAGGGGCGCAGGGAAACTCCGCCCAAACAGGGTTGTCTGAGTAACAGCGCGGCAGGCCCCTCCCCCAGAAGACAGGCTGGGAAAACAAGAGGCCAGCAACCCTAAGGTCCTAAGAAAACAGGTACATCTTACTTGGGTTCTGGTCAATAATTTGGATTCTATACATTCCCTCAAACACCCATCAACAGAATGACTAGGAGGAGGAGCCCCCAAAACAGAAAAGACTCAGAGATTATGACTTATACTGCAGATTTACAAATGGATGCAGACATAACCAAGATGTCGGAGATGGAATTCAGGCTAGCAATTGTGAAGACAATGGCTAAAATGGAGAAATCAATTAATGGCAACATAGAGTCTCTAAGGGCAGAAATAAAAGGTGAATTGGCAGAGCTTAAAAATGCTATCAGTGAGATCCAATCCAATCTAGATAATCTACCAGTATGGTAACAGAGGCAGAAGAATGAATAAGCGACCTGGAAGACAATATAATAGATAAAAAGGGAAAAGAGGACGCCAGGGAAAAACAACTCAGAAGCCATGAAAATAGAATCAGAGAGATAAGTGACACCATGAGGTGTTCCAATGTCAGAATAATTGGAATCCCGGAGGGAGTGGAGAGAGAGAGGACTAGATGTATTTGAGCAAATTGTAGCTGAGAACTTCCCTAATCTGGGGAATGAAACAAACATTCTAGTCCTAGAGGCAGAGAGGACTCCTCCTAAGATCAAGGAAGACAGGCCAATACCCCAGCATGTAATAGTAAAACTTGCAAATCTTAGAACCAAGGAAACCATCTTAAGGGCAGTTAGGGGGAAGAGATTCCTTACGTACAGAGGGAGGAACATCAGAATAACGTCAGACCTATCCACAGAGACCTGGCAAACCAGAAAGGCCGGGGAAGACATATTCAGGGTACTAAATGAGAAGAACATGCAGCCAAGAATACTTTATCCGGCAAGGCTTTCATTTAGAATGGATGGAGAGATGCAGAGCTTCCACGACCGGCAAAAACTGAAAGAATATGTGACCACTAAGCCGGCTGTGCAAGAAATATTAAGGGGGGTTCTATAAAAGGAGAAAGACCCCAAGACTGATCTACAACAGAAATTTCCAGGGACAATCTATAAAAACAACATCTTCACAGGCAACATGATGACAATTAATTCATATCTTTCAATAATCACTCTCAACGTGAATGGCATAAACGCTCCCATAAAACGGCACAGGGTTGCAGACTGGATAAAAAGACAGGACCCATCCATATGCTGCCTACAAGAGACTCATTTTGAACCTAAAGATACATCCAGACTGAAAGTGAAGGGATGGAGATTCATCTTCCATGCCAGCGGAACTCAAAAGAAAGCTGGGGTAGCAATTCTTATATCAGACAAATTAGATTTTAAACTAAAGTCTGTAATAAGAGACACAGAAGGACACTATATCATTCTTAAAGGGTCTATCCAACAAGAAGATCTAACAATTGTAAATATCTACGCCCACAACATGGGAGCAGCCATCTACATAAGCCAACTGTTAACCAAAATAAAGAGTCATATTGATAACAATACGTTAATTGTAGGAGACCTCAATACTCCACTCTCAGCAATGGACAGATCATCTAAACAGAAAATCAACAAGGGAACAAGAGCTTTGAATGATACATTGGACCAGATGGACCTCATAGATATTTACAGAACATTCCACCCTAAAACAACAGAATACTCATTCTTCTCGAGCGCACATGGAACTTTCTCCAGAATAGACCACATACTGGGTCACAAATCAGGTCTCAACCGATACCAAAAGATTGAGATTATTCCCTGCATATTCTCAGACCACAATGCTCTAAAACTGGAACTCAATCACAAGAAAAAATTTGGCAGAAATTCAAACACTTGGAAGCTAAAGACCACTCTGCTCAAGAATGTTTGGGTTAACCAGGAAATCAAAGAAGAACTAGAACAATTCATGGAAATCAATGAGAATGAAAACACATTGGTCCAAAACCTATGGGATACTGCGAAGGCGGTCCTAAGGGGGAAATACATAGCCATCCAAGCCTCACTCAAAAAAATAGAAAAATCCGGAATTCACCAACTAACTCTACACCTTAAAGAACTAGAGAAAAAGCAATAAACAACGCCTAAGCCGCGCATTAGAAGAGAAATAATTAAAATTAGAGCAGAAATCAATGAATTAGAAACCAGAAACACAGTAGATCAGATCAACGAAACCAGAAGTTGGTTCTTTGAAAGAATTAATAAGATCGATAAACCACTGGCCAGACTTATCCAAAAGAAAAGAGAAAGGACCCAAATTAATAAAATTATGAATGAAAGGGGAGAGATCACGACGAACACCAAGGAAATAGAAACAATTATTAGAAATTATTATCAACAACTATATACCAATAAACTGAGCAATCTGGATGAAATGGAGTCCTTCCTGGAAACCTATCAGCTGCCAAGACTGAAAGAGGAAGTAATTGACAACCTGAATAGGCCAGTAACCAGTAACGAGATTGAAGCAGTGATCAAAAACCTCCCAAAAAACAAGAGTCCAGGGCCTGCTGGATTCCCTGGGGAATTCTACCAAACATTCAAAGAAGAAATAATACCTATTCTACTGAAGCTGTTTCAAAAAATAGAAACAGAAGGAAAACTTCCAAACTCATTCTATGAGGCCAGCATTACCCTAATCCCCAAACCAGGCAAAGACCCCATCAAAAAGGAGAATTTCAGACTGATATCCCTGATGAATATGGCTCCCAAAATCCTCAACAAAATCCTAGCTAATAGGATCCAACAATACATTAAAAGGATCATCCACCACGACCAAGTGGGATTTATCCCTGGGATGCAAGGGTGGTTCAACATTCGCAAATCAATCAGTGTGATAGAACACATTAATAAGAGGAGAGAGAAGAACCATATCGTCCTCTCCATTGATGCAGAAAAAGCACTGGACAAAATACAACATCCTTTCCTGATTAAAACTCTTCAGAATATAGGGATAGAGGGAACATTCCTCAAGTTCATAAAATCCATCTTTGAAAAACCCACAGCGAATATCATCCTCAATGGGGAAAAGCTGAGAGCCTTTCCCTTAAGATCAGTAACACGTCAAGGGTGCCCACTCTCACCACTATTGTTCAACATAGTACTAGAAGTCCTAGCAACAGCAATCAGACAACAAAAAGAAATAAAAGGTATTCAAATTGGCAAAGAAGGAGTCAAACTCTCTCTTTTCGCAGACGACATGATACTTTATGTGGAAAACCCAAAAGACTCCACCCCAAAATTACTAGAACTCATCCAGCAATTCGGTAATGTGGCAGGATACAAAATCAATGCACAAAAATCAGTTCTACAGTTGCATTGTAGAAAGAGAAATTAGAGAAACGATTCCATTTACAATAGCACCAAAAACCATAAGATACCTCAGAATAAACCTAACCAAAGAGGTAAAGGATCTATACTCTAGGAATTACAAAACACTCCTGAAAGAAATTGAAGAAGACACAAAAAGATGGAAAAATATTCCATGCTCATGCATCAGAAGAATAAACATTGTTAAAATGTCTATGCTACCCAGATCAATCTATACCTTCAATGCCATCTCGATCAAAATTCCTATGACATTTTTCAAAGTGCTGGAACAAACAATCCTAAAATTTGTATGGAATCAGAAAAGACCCCGAATCGCCAAGGTGATGTTGAAAAAGAAAAACAAAGCTGGGGGCATCACGCTGCCCGATTTCAAGCTATATTACAAACTGTGATCACCAAGACAGCATGGTACTGGCACAAAAACAGACATACAGACCAATGGAACAGAATAGAGAACCCAGATATGGATCCTCAACCCTATGGTCAAATAATCTTTGACAAAGCAGGAAAAAACATGCAATGGAAAAAAGACAGTCTCTTCAATAAATGGTGCCGGGAAATTGGACAGCCACATGCACAAGAATGAAATTCGACCATTCTCTAACACCATTCACAAAGATAAACTCAAAGTGGATGAAAGACCTCAATGTGAGACAGGAATCCATCAAAATCCTAGAGGAGAACATAGGCAGTAACCTCTTTGACATCGGCCACAGCAATTTCTTTCAAGATACATCTCCAAAAGCTAGTGAAACAAAAGCAAAAATGAACTTTTGGGACTTCATCAAGATAAAAAGCTTCTGCACAGCAAAGGAAACAGTCAACAAAACAAAGAGGCAACTCACAGAATGGGAGAAGTATTTGCAAATGACACTACAGATTAAGGGCTGGTATCCAAAATCTATAAAGAACTTCTCAAACTCAACACCCAAAAAACAAATAATCAAGTCAAAAAGTGGGCAGAAGAGATGAACAGACACTTCTCTGAAGAAGACATACAAATGGCTAACAGACACATGAAAAAATGTTCATCATCATTAGCCATCAGGGAAATCCAAATCAAAACCACACTGAGATACCACCCTACACAAGTTAGAATGGCAAAAATGGACAGGGAAAGAAACAACAAATGTTGGAGAGGTTGTGGAGAAAGGGGAACCCTCTTACACTGTTGGTGGGAATGCAAGTTGGTACAGCCACTTTGGAAAACAGTGTGGACGTTCCTCAAAAATTTAAAAATAGAGCTACCCTATGACCCAGCAATTGCACTACTGGGTATTTACCCCAAAGACACCGATGTAGTGAAAAGAAGGGCCATATGCACCCCAATGTTCATAGCAGCAATGTCCGCAATAGCCAAACTGTGGAAAGAGCTGAGATGCCCTTCAACAGATGAATGGATAAAGAAGATGTGGTCCATATATACAATGGAATATTACTCAGCCATCAGAAAAGATGAATACCCAACTTTTACATCAACATGGATGGGACAGGAGGAGATTATGCTAAATGAAATAAGTCAAGCAGAGAAAATAAATTATCATAGGGTTTCACTTATTTGTGGAACATAAGGAATAACATGGAGGACATTAGGAGAAGGAAGGGAAAAATGGGTGGGCGGAATTGGAGGAAGAGATGAACCATGAGAGACTATGGACCTGAGAAACAAACAGGGTTTTAGAGGGGCGGGGGAAGGGGGAATGGTTAGCCCGGTGATGGGTATTAAGGAGGGCTCGTACTGCATGGAGCACTGGGTGTTATACGAAAAGAATGGATCGTGGAACACTACATCAAAAACTAATGATGTAATATATGGTGATTAACATAACATAATAAAATTAAAAAAAAAAAAAGAAATGGGCAGAAGACATGAACAGACATTTCTGCAAGGAAGACATCCAAATGGCCAACAGACACATGAAAAAGTGCTCCACATCCCACGGCATCAGGGAATTACAAATCCAAACCACAATGAGATAACACCTCACACCAGTCAGAACAGCTAAAATTAACAAGTCAGGGAATGACAGATGTTGGTGAGGATGTGGAGAAAGGGGAACCCTCTTACACTGTTGGTGGGAATGCAAGCTGGTGCAGCCATTCTGGAAAACAGTATGGAGGTTCCTCAAAAAGTTGAAAATAGAGCTACCATACAACCCAGCAACTGCACTACTTGGTATTTACCCCAAAGATACAAATGTAGTGATCCGAAGGGATATGTGCACCCCAATGTTTATAGCAGCAATGTCCACAATAGCCAAATTATGGAAAGAGCCTAGATGTCCATCAACAGATGAATGGATAAAGATGTGGTGTATATATACAATGGAATATTATGCAGCCATCAAAAATGAAATCTTGCCATTTGCAACAACGTGGATGGAACTAGAGGGTATTATGCTTAGCGAAATAAGTCAATCAGAGAAAGACAATTATCATATGATCTCACTGATGTGTGGAATTTGAGAAACAAGACAGAGGATCATAGGGGAAGGGAGGGGAAAATGAAACCAGACGAAACCAGAGAGGGAGACAAACCATAAGAGACTCTTAATCTCAGGAAACAAACAGGATTGTTGGAGTGGAGGTGGGTGGGAGGGATGGGGTGGCTGGGTGGATGGACATTGGGGAGGGTATGTGCTATGGTGAACGCTGTGAATCACAGACCTGTACCCCTGAAACAAATAATACATTATATGTTAATTTAAAAAAATAAATAAATAAAAATAAAAAGTAAAAATAATAATAATCAAATAAAAACAAAAAAGGGTATCATAGGGGTACTTGGTCATTGATGTTTCTTAGAATGCCATTGCCTTCTTTCTGCCTTCAAAAGAAGTTCTGATTCCCCAGTGGAAACCATGGCTTTCTTTTGCTGACCCAGACTTAACACTCTTGCCTTGTACTCATTTGAGCCTTACTGAACTTGCACACATGGTGGGTCTGCTGGAATTCTGTGCTCATGAGGCATTGTGGCCACTATATAGAAATAGAATGGCAAGAAATGACAGACATGCATATTGCCTTTATCTCCTCCACTCACATATATGCTCTATTGGACTCCTATTGGACTTCACTTAAAAAATATAAGTTCAAAGATAAAAGTATTAAGTATTTCAAGATGGAAACCTCAGAACATGAAACCAAGTGAGGAGCTCTTTTCAGTGAGGGCCCTGCATGATTGCACAAGTTGTCTGCCCCTGACACTGGCCCTGAGAGCAATAAAGAGGGTGGTGTAATAATTGAGATGAGAGAGAATACTGGTTGATACTAATGGAGTACCCTTGAAATTGGGGGAAAGCAGGTAGTTTCAAGAAATATTTGGACTGCCAGACCAGTAGCATGTGTAGATTGCTAGGTTGTAGAGGGATAAAGGAGAGAGGAGTTAGGAATGAGTCCAAGGAATGGCTTTGGCAATGAGAAGAATGGAAATGTCATTTTCTGGGAATGTTAGAGAAAGAACTGGAATGGAGGGAAGGGAAGAAGGTTAAAAGTGTTCCATTTGAGGTACACGTATCACATGGTAGTGATGTTTATAGACAGTAGAATATTCAGATCTCTATCTCTGGAAAGAGATATGAACTAGAGCTATTGATTTGGAAATCCTCCACATACAGATTGTGACAAAGTCAAGGAAATAAGAGATTCCTTAGGAAGAGTGTGCAAAGTAAGAAAAGGACCCAGCTAGTATCTTAAAAAACATCAACATTTATGTGGAAGAAATGTCTTCAAAAGAATCTGAGAAGGAGCAGTCACAAAATGTGGAGAAACGATAGGAGAGAATAGCTTTACAGACACCAAATGTTAAGAGCATTTCAGGAAGGAGAAGTAGTCAACATGGTCAGATGCTGCTGAGAGATCAAGCAAGGAGGAAACTCAAGGTTCCATTGGCTTTAGTGACAAGTTTATCTGGGGACCTTGGCAAAGGGAAATTCAGTGGAATAGTGAGGACGAAGGTGAGAATATAAAGGGCTGAAGTGTGAGTGGGAGATCAGTATAATAAAGACAACTGGAGATGACTACTTTAAGAAATGTGGCTATAAAAGAGGAACAAGAGATAACCTGTCAGAAAGGAAAGTGAAGGCCAGGGATATTTTAATTTCTATGTAAAGAGATACTGGATACTTTGGGGTACCTGGGTGGCTCAGTTGGTTAAGCATCTGACTCTTGATTTTGGCTCAGGTCATGATCTCAGGGTCTTGAGATCTAGCCCTGCATCAGGCTCTGGGCTCAGCGAATAGTCTGCTGGAGATTCTCTCTCTCTCCCTCTGCACCCTGCCCCCCCATCAAATAAATAAATAAATCTTTAAAAAAAGAGAGAGAAAGAGATACTGGATACTTAAAGTTGGGAGGAGCCAGAAGAGAGAAGTTGAAGATAGAGGAGAAAAAGGGGATTATTTTTATATCTAGTTTCCAACGAGGGCAGGTAAGCTCCACAAACAGGCCAGGAATCATTGCTCTGTTTACTGTTTTGAGCCTACAACAGTTTATTTGTTTCCGAGGGCTGATCTAACAAAGCACCACAAGCTGGGTTGCTCAAAACAATAGAAATTTATTGTCTCACAGCTCTGGAGGCTAGAACTGTGAAATCAAGGTGTTGGCAGGGTTATGCTCCTTCTGGAACCTTCCTTGCCTCTTCCTAGCTTCTGGTAGCATGCAGACAATCTTTGGCTTTCCTTGGCTTGCAGGTGCAGAATTCTAATGTCTGCCTTCATTGCAACATGACATTCCCTCTGTGTCTCTGCTTTCATATGACCATCTTCTTATGAGGACACCAGTCATATTGGATCGGGGTGGGAGGTCCAGCCCATCTAAACTAATTACATCTGCAATGACCCTATTTCCAAATGAGGTCACATTCTGAGGTAGTGGGGTTTGGGACTTCAACAGGTCTCTTTTTTTTTGCAGGGGGAGGATGGATATAACTTACAACAAACATAGGGAGTCTTGATTCAGTATTTGTTGAATGAATGAATGTGATTTGTACAACTGGAGGATGAATTTGCCTTAGACAGGGGAGGACGCCATTCCATTGTAGTGAGAGGGAAGGAAAAACTGTGGCTACGTATAATGACTGGCATCAGGAAATTGTGTCAACTGAAGTCTTTAAAGTTCTCCATGAAGAGGGAAGGGAGGTGAAATCTCTGCTGAGGTGAGGAGAAAGTTGAGGTAGGGGGAGAGAGGAATTAAGAGGTATGGTGCAGAGACGAAGCCTAAAATGGGGAAGAAAACTAACAGGGGAAGAGAGGATTCCTTTGAAGCACTGAGGGGCTGGTTGAGGGTAGAGACCATGAATTGTATGGTGGCATAAATCTACCCTGCTGTGTGATTTCTGTAGCAAGGCAAAGGGCTGGCGCAGATAGTTGGGGTTTCGCCATATAGTAGCCAAGGAAAGACAATAGGGGTAAGGGAATTGAGAACACTGGCACAAGAGGACCACTGATGAGTCTTGGAATTAGGCTAGATAGGAAGGGAACTTAAACACAAGTACTGTATATTTGATATACAGTACTTCCACCTTATCCACAGTATCACTTTCTGTGGGTTCAGTTACAATGCCTACATCATTCACTTCACTTCATCTCATCATGTAGGCATTTTATCATCTCACATCATCATGAGAAGGGTGAGTACAGTACAATAAGGTATCTTAAAGAGAGAACATGTTCACATAACTTTTATTACAGTATTGTTATAATTGTTCTATTTTATTATAAGTTATTATTGTTTTTATTTTATTTTAAAATTTTTAAAAGATATTTTTAAGTAATCTCTACACCCAGTGTGGGGCTCCAACTCACAACCCCAAGATGAAGAGTTGCATGCTCTACTGACTGAGCCAGCCAGGTGCCCCTTAGTTATTGTTGTTAATCTCTTACTGCACCTAGTTTGTAAATTAAACTTTATCATAGGTATGTATGTATAGGAAAAGCCATAACACATATAGGGTTTTGTACTATCCATGGTTTTGGGCATCCACTGTGGGTCTTGGAAAGTATCCCTGCAGATACAGGGGGACTATTGTATAACGCAGAGGTTCTTAACTACTTGAGCCATGGACTACTTGCCACTCTGGTGAAGCCTATGGACCACTTTTCAAAAAATATTTTTAAGTGTATAAAACAAAATATGTAGGATTATATATAAAACCCTTTACATTAGGGGCACCTGGGTGGCTCAGTCGTTAAGTGTCTGCCTTCAGCTCAGGTCATGATCCCAGGGTCCTGGGATCGAGCCCCGCATCCTGCTCCCTGCTCCGCGGGAGGCCTGCTTCTCCCTCTTCCACTCTCCCTGCTTGTGTTCTCTCTCTTGCTGTGTCTCTCTCTGTCAAATAAATAAATAAAATCTTAAAAAAAACCCCAAAAACCTTTACATTAAAATATAGTTATAGGGGCACCTGGGTGGGTCAGTCAATTACGTGTCTGACTTCAGCTCAGGTCATGACCTCGGGGTCCTGAGATCGAGCCCCATGGGCTCCCCGGTCAGCAGGGAGTTTGTTTCTCTCTCTCCCTCTGCCCTCCCCACCCCGGGGCTCATGTACATGCTCTCTCGCTCTCTTTCAAATAAATAAATGAAATCTTTACTTAAAAAACCTTTAAAATATAGTTATAAAAATCTTTGAACAAACTAAACGAATGCTACAGCAATGTCTGTGTGCCATGAACTGAATGTTTGTGTTCCCCCAGAACCCACATGTCATAATCCTAACACCAACATGATAGTGTTAGGAGGTTGAGATTTGGGGAAATGATTAGGTCATGAGGGTGGAGCCCCCATGAATGGGATGAGTGCTCTTTTAAAAGAGACCTCAAAGAGCTCCCTCACTCCCACCCACTATGTGAGGATACAATGAGAAGCTGTGACACGGAAGAGAGCTCTCACCCAACCATGCTGGCACCCTGATCTTGGACTTCTGGCCTCTATAACTGTGAGAAATAAGTTTCTGTTGTTAATAAGCTACCTAGTATGTGGTATTTTGTTATAGCAGCCTGAACGGACTAAGATAATGTGTTTCTTTGCATTAAACAACAAGGTCTAGTGTCAGGCTTAAAAAGAACCATAATTTCTAGATAGAAATAAGCATACGTGAAATTCTTAAGTATTTGTATGTGAAAGTAACTGTAATGCATTGTATATAAAAATAGCTGTGTTTTCTATGGTGATAAAGCCATAGATACTGCTAGTAATTCAGTGGTATATTGCCTACCTTTATTATTGAAGGAAATGCTACATTTCAGTTAATGCTTAGTGAAAATAAAGATACAGATTTTTCCCTGCCCAAGTTTATAGATCCCTTGAATTCCATCATAGCTCCTTGAAGGCCAGTGGATCCCAGGTACGAATGCTGGGTGTGGAGGGGAGAAAATAGAAGAAGTCAAAGAGGGGCGCCTGGGTGGCTCAGTCGGTTAAGCGACTGCCTTCAGCTCAGGTCATGATCCTGGAGTCCCTGGATCGAGTCCCGCATCGGGCTCCCTGCTCAGCAAGGAACCTGCTTCTCCCTCTGACCCTCCCCCATCTCGTGCTCTCTCTCTCTGTCTCATTCTCTCTCTCAAATAAATAAATAAAATAGAAAAAAAAAAAAAAGAAGAAGTCAAAGAACTGAGAAGCCAAATTGTTTGGACATTGATGTGTGGACACTGGAAACAGATGGTACAGAATAGCACAGCACACCTGGTACTGAACTCTTCAAAATTAGTAAAAGGCAGTAACTAGACAGTTGGAAAATAATTGCCTTAATGCAGGACAAAGGGTGGCAAGTCAGGTGGAATGAACATAAAAAATCAGGGGAGGGGGGCGCCTGGGTGGTACAGTTGGTTGAGCATCCCATTTGGTTTGGGCTCAGGTCGTGATTTCAGGGTCCTGGGATATACAGCCCCGCCTTGGGCTCCATGCTCAGTGCAGAGTCTGCTTGAGGCTCTTTCTCCCTCTCCCTCTGTTCCAAGGCCCCCCAAAATAAATAAAATCTTTTTTTTTAAATCAGGGGTGTACATAAAGATGAAGGAGTAATTGTCAAGAAGTGGCAGTAGGATGCAAGGAAGATATTTACCTTAACTTTCTCACCTGAGGGAAATAGCTTAAGAAGCCTGCAAAGAGAGGCACCTAGCTGGCTCAGGTGGTAGAGCATTTGGCCTTTGATCTTGGGGTCCTGAGTTCAAGCCCCATATTGGGTGTGGAGAATCCTTAAAAAAAAAAAAAAAAAGAGGATGCAAAGGGAAGTGGTGTGCTCAAGGATGGAGTAGATTCTACTTAAGGCAAGGAGCTGGAAGGAACGTACATGGTTAAGGATGTTAGGTAGTTTCTTACCCCTGTAGACTGGGCAGTGGAAAAGATTGGGAGAGAGGGTGCCAGTTGGGTTGCAGTATGGACTAGAATGGCAAATGGATGTGAGAAGATAGATTACCAGAAGCATTTTAATTCAAATAAATATAATCTTTAAAATATAATTTATATCTGCATACAGAAATAAAACATTTTTTACAGTGTTTTTTTTTTTTTTTAGGGATTTTATTTATTCATTTGACAGAGAGAGACACAGCAAGAGAGGGAACACAAGCAGGGAGAGTGGAAGAGGGAGAAGCAGGCCTCCCACAGAGCAGGGAGCCTGATGCGGGGCTCTATCCCAGGACCCTGGGATCATGACCTGAACTGAAGGCAGCTGCTCAACCACTGAGCCATGCAGGCGCCCCTACAGTGGTTTTCTTTAACTTGTGGAATTATGAGTTATTTTAATTTTACTTTTAATATCTTCTTTCTTTTTACATTTTTATAAGATATATCTTTATATTTTTTATAAGTTTTTTTACAAGATTTTATTTATTTATTTGACAGAGAGAGACACAGCAAGAGAGGGAACACAAGCAGGGGGAGTGGGAGAGGGAGAAGCAGGCTTCCCGCCGAGCAGGGAGCCCGATGAGGGGTTCGATCCCAGGACCCTGGGATCATGACAGGAGCTAAAGGCAGATGCCCAACCGACTGAGCCACCCAGGTGCTTCCAGATATAAATATTAATAAAATTTGAATTATATTGTCTATGGTTTGTTATCCTGAATTTTTTTTTACTTAATATTTATTTATTTATTTATTTGACAGAGACAGGGAGAAAGCACAAGCAGGGGGAGCAGCAGGCAGAGAGAGAGTGAGAAGCAGGCTCCCAGCTGAGCAGGGAACCCGATGTGGGGCTTGATCCTGGGACTCCAGGATCATGACCTGAGCTGAAGGCAGACACCCAACAACTGAGCCACCCAGGCGCCCTTTTTATAAGTTTTTAATAGTTAAAAAAGAAAAAAGAAAATATAGCCTTTAGGAAATTAGATACATTTAAACATGCCAGAACCCATTCCTAAAGTTGAAAACGTATATTTTACTTACTCTGGAAGTTTGTGTTCTGCAGATTGTTCTTTATGAGAGTTAAAAATTGATAAATAATTTGAATTCCTAGTAAATGGCAAACAAAATTGCATAGGAGACAGTTTCTTATATTTGGATTTCACTAACTTTAGAGGTTGTATTTATTCTATATCAAGAAGAATGTTCAAAGAAATTTGTGGTACTATAATATGAATCATCTATGAACCATAAATCTAGAATAAACATTAGTATGGTATTGAGCATATTTTACTTTCTGAGATATGTGTGAGATATGGCTCTTTATCAAGGTAGACAACAATAATATGGGCAGGACTGATATCACTAGTTGATGGAAGAGTTTGAAGTGTCTGTAACAAGCACACCTCTCCAAGATGCAGCTGAAGTTGAAGTGATAAATCTCATGCTATTCTATTCATGTTAATAATTAGTTTTCTAGAGTTTTGTTAGATTCATTTAAGGAACTCTTTCTGGGGAGACTGATCAGAGATCTTGCAGATGTGTGACATTGTTGCAATGAATGGGAAGTGCCAATATCTTAGGATAAATATATCACATTTTATGGAAAAAAATTATTTAAACATATTTCCTGTGGAAAGTGGATCTTAAAGTATCTGTATATTGTTGACATGCCCCCAGAACATCAATCAATTACTTATACTAAGGTTGCTTCTCTTTTTCTTAATGCTAGCAGCCATTAATGATCATTGCTTAGATACATTAATTTGTTAGATGTTTGCAAAATGGTGGCATTCTAATTATGTTAATCTTTTTCAGTTATTAGCTAGGATACATCAATAAGGAGAAACTTACCTTCTATTTGATTATCCATTACTACAGCTGGTGTTGGAAAGTCCCTTTATTTGCCAGTTCTGAAAGTGATGAGTTGGTTCACCAGCATCCTCTAACAGCATCAAAATCAGTTTTGTTTTGTTTTGTTTAGGTATCATTATGAATTCACAGATTTGAACATATTTTATGTATGTAAAACTATTGTAGTTCTTATCCTTGGTAATAGTCTAAATTTACATCTTTGTGTGGTAGGAGATGCTCCAGGTTGGCTACTGAGTTCTTTTAACACAATCCTAGCAGTCTTTGGTAACTTTCTTGCTCTCTGCTCTAGCAAGGTGCACTAGATTCATCTTGTACATTTCTTGCCTCAGATCTGTAATCAGTCATTTCTTCATTAAATCCTGTTTCCTTTTAGTGGTAAATGATAGAGACCACGATCCAGGCCCTAGGGGGTAGGGTTCAAAGGTTTTGATGCGTATGAATCACACTTCAAGTTTCTGTGTTTCTTTTGCCGTGGTTCCCATTTTACTCAGAGTAAAATCCTTTCAATGACCCATAAGGCTCTACATGATTTGCATGGCCTATTTCTTCTCTTTCTTTACCACGCATGTTTCGGTCTTTGGGCTGCAGCCATGGGAATGCCCTTTTCCCAGATATGTGCATAGCTCAATCCCTCATCCCCTGTATGTCTTTGCTTAACCTCATGGAATTCTATCCTGTCAACTATATTTAAAATCATACTACTTACGTCCCCAAACCCACTCCCAATGTCCTGTGTTCTATTTTTTTCATATCATTTCTCATCTTCTCATATACTTTATAATGTAAGTATTTATTATGTAGTATTCCTCCCCTCCTCCTAAAATATAAGCTACACAAGGGCAGGGATTTTGGTTGTTTGGTTTACTGCTATATCTTTAGTGCTTAGGACAGACGGTAGCTGTACATGGTAGCTATTCCTACCTATTTACTCAATGAACAAATGAATAAATTTTAGTATATTTCTGAATCATCACACACCTAACCTATCAGGTTCAATCTCGAAGAGATACAATTTAAAGCATACAACATCCATCAAGAAACTGAGCTATATCCAGGTATGTAGAATGTAGAGACAAGTCCATGAATTTCAAAACTAGCCTGACATTTCTGGCTTTGAGCAATGTTTGTGTATTCACTTTTTTTTTTTTTTGAGAGAGAGAAAGAGAGAGAGGCGGGGGAAGGGGCAGAGAGAGAGGGAGAGAAAGATTCCTAAGCAGGCTCCATGCTAGCCTGACACAAGGCTTGATCTCACAACCCTAAGATCATGACCTGAGCCGAAGTCAAAAGTTAGAAGCTTAACTGACTGAGCCATCCAGGCTCCCCTATGCATTCATTTTTGAAAAAGAAATGCAATATAAGCTGAGAGTCTCCATCAGTGATAAAACTAAAAGATGAGAATTGAGATGTACCCCAAAGAATACACCTTACTATTGCCCCAGAGAAGTTTAATATGCTTAATGTCCATGTTCCTTCTAATGTAATTAAATTATCAACTATTAGCAACATTTTTGTATAAAAGTAGTTGATTAAAGTTACTTGGGGGCATCTGGCTGGCTCAGGTGGTAGCGTATGTGACTCTTGATCTCAGGACTGTAAGTTCGAGCCCCATGGTTGAGTATAGAGTTTACCTAAAATAAATAAATAAATAAGTAGATAAATAGATAAATAAATAAATAAAACCTTAAAAAAAACAACAACATGTGGATTTCAGGCTACTATTGACATAGCAGGGTTAAGCCTAATCTGAGATTCAGATTTGTCTGGACTCATGAGGCTGAGCCTTCCAGGTTCTTAGGATGAATTGCAGGGTAGGAGTCTGCTAGGAAGAGATCAGAGATGGGGCAGAGGAGAAGGACAGGAAAGTACTAAGCCCAAGCCTGACTATAGGGACCAGGTCTCAGTGCTATGGAAAAACATCTATGATACGTTTTTATTTTTTATTTTATTAAGTAGACTCTACTCCCAATGCGGGGCTTAAATTCATGACCCCAAGGAGATCAAGAGTTGCATGCTCTACAGACTGAGCCAGCCAGGTGCCCTTGATGGAAAAATGTCTATGACAAGAGGCTGACAGTAGGAACTGCACAGATTTCTACTTTATGAGGCATAGCACCAAAGGGAAGGATATCAGAAGATAACACCCCTCTGGACTATGATAGTGTCAGCAAGAAAGGAGACTTTGAAGTTTTGTGGGAGGCACTGGATGTGTGGGGGTACCCAACGGAGGGGCCACAGTAATAGGCAGAATATCAGGAAGGACATCGGGAGGCCTATTTGTGAATACATGTGAGATACTCTAATGGGGACTCCAGAATCTATGAAGGGATTTTGTAGGGGCTAGAGGTTCTGTGTCAACAGAAGGGCAGTGAGCTAGTAAAATTTAATGTGATTTTACCCATTCCCACAGATGAGTGAATTTTGAGGAAATCTACATTGCCACTGGAAAAAAACTGGGGCACTATACTTAGTGGATTGAACACTGGACTGAGAAAGGGATAGAGGATGTCGATTGTCATTTTGGTCATTAACTAGCTGGGTTACCTTGGGCAAGTGAAGAATCTGAACTTAGACTTGAAAGGGTCTTTGAAGTTGATTAGAGCCGGCCTCCTTTCTCAAACTCACACTGACAGGAGACTACGATTTGGAGGCTGTACATTCTCATATTAGGAACTTCATTTTTAGGTTCAGTTGTGGTTTGCCTCTTTTTATTTATTTCATTAATCTCCTTTGTGCCCTTTAGAGAAACATTTAACTACTCCTTTGGGGGAGGTATTTAGTGAGGGTAGGAACACCATCTTTGGACTTAGACTGCCAGATTTTAAATTCCAATTCCTCCACTTCCTATGTGACCTATGTGACCTTCACTAAGTTTCAACTTAGTTCACTAACTTTCAACTTCCTCAACTGTAAAATGGGCATAATAGTACCTACTCCATGGGATTATTAATATACTTTTATCCCACCTGATATACTTTCAAATATGAAGTAGCCATCATATTTTCCCTTGACTTTCATTTCTTTAGGTTAGATATTTCTAAGTCCTTACAATATTGTCCAGAATGAATTGTTTACAGAGCCTTTGTCTTCTTTCTTTGGATACCTCCTAGTCTGTCAGTGTTTTTCTTGAATGTAGTACCCAAACTAAAAAACAGTATTTTTATGTGCAAAATACAGAAAATGATGAAATCATTCCTTCCAGTGATCTAGACCTTAACCAGCCTATATTTTAAATATCTCAATTTTAGTTTATCACATATAAAATATATGAATACCAAATTATGCCTACTTTATCTACCTTCCAGGGTTTCTGTAAGAGAAACTGAGATGATATATGTCAAAGTACTGTGAAAAATAAAAAGAAGTGAAAGTATCATTATTTTATATTGTTTTTCATTAAATAGGGAACAAAATTATGAGAGGTATGACCTATCAGTTACAAAAAATAAGTTTTAAAACTTACTACAATCCTAATGTTCATATAGAAAATGGAAATTTCATTTTATTTTGGGGGGGGTATTTTTTAATTTTTTAATTTTAATTTTTTAATTTAAATTCAATTAGTTAACATATATTATTAGTTTCAGAGGTAGAGGTCAGTGATTCATCATCAGTCTTATAATACCCAGTGCTCATTACATCACGTGACTTCCTTAATGCCCAACCCCCAGTTACCCCATCCCCCACCCACCTCCCTTCCAGCAACCCTCAGTTTGTTTTCTATGATTAAATCGAGTCTTCCACTGGGGAGGGTATGTGCTATGGCGAGCACTGTGAATTGTGTAAGACTGATGAATCACAGACCTGTACCCCTGAAACAAATAATACATTATATGTTAAAAAAAAAAAAAAGAAGATAGTAGGAAGGGAAAAATGAAGCGGGGGGGAATTGGAGGGGGAGACGAACCATGAGACACTATTGACTCTGAGAAACAAACTGAGGGTTCTAGAGGGGGAGGGGGTGGGAGGATGGGTTAGCCTGGTGATGGGTATTAAAGAGGGCACGTACTGAATGGAGCACTGGGTGTTATACACAAACAATGAATCATGGAACACTACATCAAAAACTAATGATGTAATGTATGGTGATTAACATAACATAATAAAATTAAATGTAAAAAAAAGTCTCCTATGGTTTGTCTCCCTGTCTGAATTCGTCTTGTTTTATTTTTTCCTCTTCCCCAATGATCCTGTTTTGTTTCTTAAATTCCACATATCACTGAGATCATATAATTTTCTTTGATTGACTTATTTCGCTTAGCATAATACCCTCTAGTTCTATCCATGTTATTGCAAATGGCAAGATTTCATTTTTTGATGGCTGAGTAGTATTCCATTATATACGTGTGTGTGTGTGTGTGTGTGTGTGTGTGTGTGTATACACAATATCTTCTTTATCCATTTATCTGTTGATGGACATCTAGGCTCTTTCCATAATTTGGCTATTGTGGACATTGCTGCTATAAACACTGGGGTGCAGGTGCCCCTTCGGATCACTACCTTTGTATCTTTGGAGTAAATACCCAGTAGTGCAATTGCTGGGTCATACGGTAGTTCCATTTTTAACTTTCTGAGAAACCTCCATATTGTTTTCCAGAGTGGCTGCACCAGCTTGTATTCCCACCAACAGTGTCGGAGGGTTCCCCTTTATCCGCATCCCCGCCAACATCTGTTGTTTCCTGACTTATTAATTTTAGCCATTCTGACTGGTGTGAGGTGGTATTTCATTGTGGTTTTCATTTGTATTTCCCTGATGCCGAATGATGTGGAGCATTTTTTCATGTGTATGTCTTCATTGGAGAAATGTCTGTTCATGTCTTCTGCCTTTTTCGTGATTGGATTATTTGTTCTTTGGGTGTTGAGTTTGGTAAGTTCTTTATAGATTTTGGACACTAGCCCTTTATCTGATATGTCATTTGCAAATATCTTTTTCCATTCTGTCGGTCGTCTCCTGGTTTTGTCAATTGTTTCCTTTGCTGTGCAAAAAGCTTTTTATCTTGATGAAGTCCCAAGAGTTCATTTTGCCTTTATTTCCCTTGCTTTGGAGATGCGTCTGGAGAGAAGTTGCTGTGGCCAAGGTTACAGAGGTTGCTGCCTGTGTTCTCCCCTAGGATTTTGATGGATGCCTGTCTCACATTTAGGTCTTTCATCCATTTTGAGTCTATTTTTGTGTATGGTGTAAGGAAATGGTCCAGTTTCATTCTTCCATGTGGCTGTCCAATTTTCCCGACACGATTTGTTGAAGAGACTGTCTTTTTTTCATTGGATATTGTTTCCTGCTTTGTTGAAGATTAATTGACCATAGCGTTGAGGGTCCATTTCTGGGCTCTCTATTCTGTTCCATTGATCTGTGTGTCTGTTTTTGTGCCAGTACCATACTGTTTTGATGATCACAACTTTGTAATAGGGCTTGAAGTCCAGACTTGTGATCTCACCAGCTTTGGTTTTCCTTTTCAACATTCCTTTGGCTATTTGGGCTCTTTTCTGGTTCCATACAAATTTTAGGATTATTTGTTCCAGCTCTGTGAAAAAAGTTGATGGTATTTTGATATGGATAGCATTGAATGTATAGATTTCTCTTTTTAATTATTTTTAAAAAGATTTTATTTATTTATTCATGAGAGAGAGAGAGAGAGAGGCAGAGGGAGAAGCAGGCTCCCCGCTGAGCAGGAAGACTGACGCGGAACTCGATCCCAGGACCCTGGGATCATGACCTGAGCTGAAGGCAGAAGCTTAACCATCTGAGCCACCCAGGCACCCTAGTTTCTATTTTTTAAGGGAGCTCTATGCCCAATGTAGAACTTGAACTCATAACCCCAAGATCAAGAGTTGCAAGCTCTACCAACTGAGCCAGCCGGGCATCCCTCTTTAGTAATACTTTTTTTATTGAAAAATTATCTATTTCTCAAAAAACTGAACTTGATGATGAAACAAGTGGAGAGGAAACTTTGTGGCTGGCAGCTGTGTTTGTTAGTATTCAATAAGAAAGCACACTGTAGATGTAGTTCCAATTTAATAAATAAAAAACCTAAAGGGAAAATGTATAAAACCAGAGGGATTACATTGCATGGGCTTTTTTCATAGTTATTACTCATAATTCTTTAGCTAAATATAAACTCTCAAAATTATAGCAGTGGCCATTTATCCTTTGCTTCTTAGTCTGTTAGAGCTGCCATAACAAAATATCACAGACTGGGTGGCTTAAACAATAGAAATGAATTTTCTCACAGTTCTGGAGGCTAGAAGTCCAACATTCTGAGGCCTCTTGTCTTGGCTTGTGGGTGGCCACCAGCGCATTGTGTGCTCATGCAACCTCTTCTTTGTGGATGTGCTAGGGGAGAGGCAGAGAGTGAGCTCTCTGGTGGTTTGTTTTTTATTTTTATTTATTTTATTTTATTTTTTCCTGGATCAGAGCCTTCCCCTTATGAGCTTATTTAAACTCCTTTACTTCTTTTGAGGCTCTATCTCCAAATACAGCCACCCCCGGGTTAGGGCTTCAACATATGAATTTTGGGGGACACATATATTTGTCCTTAATGCCTTCCAGTTTTTCTTATTTTCTTTTACCCCTTTTGGAGAAGTTAAATCACATCATCATTGCCCTAAATATACAAATTGAATTCCACTTAGACAATTTTTTCTAGGAGCCATTACATTGTTTTAGGCAGAATTTAAGAGATTAAAGTGTACAGTTTCTTCTTGTAAAGACTTCACATTCCAGGGCCAGAGAGAGCTAACTCAACAATCAGAATACACCATACTATGGGTCATATTTTAGTATAAGTGGAGAGGACCTTATTTTACCTAGTTTTCATCAGCATTTTTCCATGGTGTGTCTGATTTTGTCTTACTTGGGACCCTCACTTGTTTTTTGTTTTTTCCCTAATCAGCCTGGATCTCAAGGTTAGTAATTTTAACAGTTTTACCTACATCCTCAATTCCCTTGGCTTGCCATTATTTTGCTCCTCCTGGCCAGTTTATTCCTAATTTTGGATTAAATCACTGATCCACTTTCTTCTCCCAGGCAGATAAGCCCCAGAAAATAGTAAGAATTATGCTGATTAACTATTAAAATTGGTAATTTTCAGCCTCAGCAGGCACTTTAGCACTTTAAGACAAACCTCTAACTTGCCTGTAGCTGACTCCACCTAAGTAGACAAGTGTCTTGATGAACACCCTATCATACATCCTAAATTCCTTATCTCATTCTTTCCTGGAGACTATTTTGCCTGATACTTTACAAAGTTGTGCTCAGATATGAACTCCCTCAATTTATGTGCTAAGTCTCTGCATTAAATCAAGGCTATCTCCAGCCCTACAGCCCAAGCAGTTATTTGCTAGGTTTCATCCTTGCTTTTCATTCCAAAACTCCTTTATTTTTCATCTAGTTTCTGTTCTTGATATGGCAGTTGGACTTGATAACACATTTCTGCTTCCCAATTTTTGTCCCTTGGCACAAAATAATCTCCAGGATTTCAACTAAACCTGGAATCCCCTACTCTTGGAATGTTCCAGGACTCAACTCTTGGACCACTTCTTTTCTCTATTTATATTCACTCCTTGGTGATCTCATCTAATCTTATGGCTTTAAATATACCATCCACATGCTGATGACTCCCAATTTTATTTCTTTAGCTCAGATCTCTTCCCTGAACTCCATACTTCTCTACCTAACTCAAAACTTCATTTGGGTATTAGATGCCATCTCAAATGTAAGGTGTTCAAAATTAAGCCTCTACAAGAGGACACTTTTGGGAGAAATGGATAGTCATTATTTTGATTGTGGTAATGATTTCATGGGTGTATATCAGTGGAAAAACTCACCAAACTGTACAATTTATCGTGCATCAATTATATAGCTAGGAGTCAAGGGTAGGTCAAAAGTTTACTGACCTCAGTAAATTAATACACTGTATTTGTAAATCTTTTCTTCAAATGATAAATTGAGTATTCTTAAATGCTTTTTCCATTATTAATACTCTTTTGAAGAAAACTGGAATCAACTGAGTAAGCCTAACTAGGACGAAGTTCCCAAATAGGTTGGATTATACTGTACTCAATTTGGGATTCTGAGAGATTAAATCCTTATTTCCTGTTATAACTCAGCCACATGGCATGCCAGGACTTTAGTAGTGTGCTAGTGGTAAAGGAAGAGGCCAGGACTTGTGAGAATGAGACCGAGGAGTCTAGTTCTCATTTTGGAAAGACACCTTCTCCTCCACCCAAAGATGGTCCATAAAGCTTCCAGAACTGCATGGCAACCTTGTGCTTTGATCTGATCTCTATACATATCCAAATATGTAGAATCAGTGAGGTGGAGAGAGGCCAGAGGCAGTGGCAATATTCAGTCAGGCATTTATGAATACTATACCATGCTGTGAGTACCACTTGGATCCTGAATCAAGCTTTTGGGAGGAAAGATGGGAAAGGTCTCATCCCTAGGGAGGAAGGACTAGCAAAAGAGAAGCAGACTATCTTAGCAAGCTGGAATTCAAATAAAGATTCTAATTCTAACTGGGCAAGTGGTGTTAAAAACCTGAGCACAAGCAAAAGATTTCATACAGGTTGAGCAAACAGTAAGGATTTATGAGGTGCATAATCAGTTCAGAGGGCACTTAACTGGGCAGCCAACTGCAGTGGATATTAGATTTCTGGCAATATAACAAATTTTAGAAAGCACCAAATGGTAAGTTTGAGCCTACTAGATTTGAAGATGAATTGGAAGCATGATGGAAGACAGAGAAAAGAATTCCTAGTGACTAAAGCCCCTAAAGCCAGACACAGATTTTGCTTTCAACTTCTGAAATCAGTCCTAACCATGCAGATCCCCGTCTATTATAGCCAAATTCCTTTATTCCTTAGGTCTTTAAGGCTTTGAGTTTCTGTTCTCTGTAAGTTGCACATATGCTCAGAAGGATTAAGTCCCTTATCCAGGTAACTTAAGGTCCCTGGTTGTAACTAGTAGTTACCTACTTTGGTAATATAAAGGTGTTACCTGTAATGTTATCATTCACAAAGCTTAAGGCTAGTAGAGTCTACAGCCAAGACCTCCATTGTGTGAATGAAAAATGTCATCCAGATCTACTAGAGGTTTTCCATTTTAATGGGAGCTGATGTTAATTATGTTAATGTTTCAAGTTTAATTCCACTAAATTGTACCTTTTTGGTCCTGACCCCCTCAAGTGTGGACTCTGCAGAATCAGACTAAATTATGTGACTTTCTGCTATATGCCTTCCCACTGAAAAAAAAAAAGTCAAGTTTTAGGTAATTCAAATGACCATAGCTTTACAGTTGCCCCCAAACACTTCAGCCTTTATCTTCCACCTTATTTGTCCCACATCTGACCACCCAATTGATAGCCCGAATTCCCAATTCATCACGTTCAGGTTCTGGAGCATACAGTCTTTGCTTCAAGTGTATATGCTTAAAAATTTATATTCCTCGTGGCGCCTGGGTGGCTCAGTCGTTAAGCGTCTGCCTTCGGCTCAGGTCATGATCCCAGGGTCCTGGGATCCAGCCCCGCATTGGCTCCCTGCTCAGTGTGGAGCCTGCTTCTCCCTCTCCCTCTGCTTGTGTTCCCTCTCTCGCTGTGTCTGTCAAATAAATAAAATCTTTAAAAAAAAAATAAATTTATATTCCTCACATCTGTGTTGGTTTTGATTCAATTTCCTCATGTATTACTTCTCTCCCACAGTACTTCATTATAGCTTGCCTTTGATTTTGTCATTTTGTACCACTATTGAGAGGACACAGAAGCATTTTACCTCTGACCTCCTTAGTAGAGCCCAGTACAGTGCAATACACAAACACATTAACTGATTTGGATTATATCAACTGAAGAAATGTGACATTACTAGATCAATTGTGAGAAGGGAGCAAAAACAGAACTGCAGGAAAAGAGGTCAGAGTGCTCCAACGCAAAATTTCCCAACTTGTTTTCAAGTGATGTTTGCCAGCTTTGACAAAAGGGTAGACACTTATCCCTGAAAATTTTGTGCAGACCCCAATCACTTTTATCCTTCATTGTCCACCTAACATTTACTGTACAAACAAGTGCCATGTTAGATAGCTAAGGTATCTAGGTAAAGATTTTGGTGATTGAAACTGATCTTATAGAAACACTGGTTTATATAAATTAGGCATGTTTTTGAATAATAAATCCAACTAAGAACAGGGTCACTAATCCAAAGCCATTTTAACTTGGAAGTGAGTTTATAGCATTGAGGAATTATTTCAGTAGCTAATATTTTGCAAACCACTCCACTTCATATACACTATACCACTGATCTTCAGGTGTTTCTTGAAGTGGTTGTCCTAAGGCAACACAGCTTTCCCATGATTGCTCTTGGTAACATCAAGATACCATATGGGTAATCTATTATGCCAAGGGGCTTTTCCCATTGCTGGATTTCATCAAGCCTTAAGGTCTCTCATTAAAAGGACAATATCCTGGTGTCTCAGGTTACTTCCTACCAAAAGACTGGTTTATATTTCCTGCAGACAACTTGCAGTTCATTTCCCTACATTTTAGTGACCATGTATGGTCACTGCAATTCCTTGCACCAACAGTTTAATAGTGTGCAGGAACTTAGATTACTTGATCTCTGTGGTGGCATTAATACCTTATATTTTACTTTGGCTGCAATAAACTTTTTCCAGTGTGCAATTTCTACACCACTTTAATACTTGAGCAAATTCACTCTGTGCCTGCCCACCCAACATGCTTGTCAGTCTCATGAGCCTCTTTTGAGCTGCATGGGTCCAAAACTGAATTTTCACCAAGGCAGGAAAACATTTTAGGGAAAAGGACAGCTCATTATAAGCTGACAAAAATACTATTATTTTGACTGACACGTAAGTATGGGCTTAGAACAACTTATTCATGCAGCTATTTAGGGAAAATGATCATGCATGGGGCCCAACCACCTTGGTTAGAGCAGATATTACAGTCTACACTAAATCCATTCTGTGCAATGTTTGACTACTTTAAACTCCCTGATCTTCCCCCATGACCTATAATTGTTATGCTGTGCTCTCTTCATTTTCAGTATTCTACATTTTCTATCTTGAGCATCCTTTCAAGTTATAATTGCATTAGAACCAATTATTCCATGATTCAGTAATCACTGATCATTTTGATACCTGTTGTTTTTCTCCCTATTAACAGTCTCTCCATTTTGCTCACCATTAACCCAGTAATATTTAGTACCCTACAAAAAACCAACATGATCTGTACTTATTGATACTCCCAAACCGAGTCATTGCTCCAAAAAAAAAAAAAAAACCTAGGAATTTCCCCACATTACTCTGTAAATTTTCACTCAGCTTTAATTACAATCATGCATTTTAAATTCAAACAGGTGACCAAAGGTGAAGCATTCAGAATAATCTGATTTCAAGTCTGGTTAACTGAAAATAAAGACTTCTCCATAAAAACCACATAGTTTTCTATGCATTCCTGTAAAATAGAGCTAGTTCTACCAAGTAATCTATTTAACAGGTTCTAACTAGGGCAGTGTGACAAAAAGTAAAAGGAAATGGCTTAATTCTTATGGATACATTAGATTTGATGCTGTTTCATAATCTGTTTACAAAAATAAAAAAACAATATATTGTCTTGATTTGTAGGTTTTCTTCCCATGTCAGTAAAGTGAAGAGCTTTTCCTCGTCTTTCATACAAGTAAATCTCGTAGCATTAGCCCTAGAAAAGGAAAAAACATTTGAGATTTACAAGACTATTAACATCAGAAGAGCAAAAGAATTTTTAAAAAATATCTTTGTCCTTATAATGGTCTATCTCAGAAGCCAGATCCGTTAAGTTTTCTCAACAGATATTCAGGTTCGGGATAAGATCATCATAGATTAAGACCAAGGACAAAATACTGACCAACTGTTGAATAAAAAATCTCCACTCACAGAAATGGGTTATACCTTAGGAAGATTACTGCAAACTCTTTCCATGGGCAGACAGCGATCCCTCACTGTTGGCAAAGAAAAAAACACACACACACTAAACCTGTAATACATCATTGTGAGGTAGCAGTTTTCCCCCTACAAGATTTATAACCTAACAGAATCTTCTCATTTATAAAATCCAGACAACAAAAATTATTTTGTTTCTGCTCATCGGTCTCATCTCAGAAGCCGAATCCGTACATGCTTTTCTTCAGGTAGTCAGCTTCGGGATAGGTTTCATCATTGATTAGACCATAATCCATACGAAATGTCAGAAGAGAAGTACTGTACTAGAAACACTGTAGTAGATTTTGTAAACCACAAAACTTACTTTGCAAGGTTGCTCGTCAGTGACATTTATAGCTCCATTATTATTCTTCAACCTCCAGGATGCTGTTCAAGGACAAAAAAATTTTTTCACTTTATCTACATTATGGACTAAACATACTGAATCAAAATACTAGCCCAACACATACCTGGGTAAGATTGTCAGGTTCCAAGCAAGTATTCTCTCACGTGTTTTGGAATTTTCCTTTGCATCTATTAAGAAGCAAATTTCAATGATACATCATCTTTTCCTGTATATCAACAGGTTTATTTCTCTAAGCTCTCAAATGTACTTACCTCAACATCTCCAGGTAACAGCTCCGTTACACCACTGAGAGCCACTGCTCCCGCATGGGACCAATATTTTGGAAAACTAAGCATTTTCACAGAACGGCAGGCGAAGGTTTTCAGTACTAGAATCCTGCCTTTCACTCTTCTGGTTTGCACACAGCGCCACCTGGGCACAGTACCACTCAATCTCAGACAGGGTCGGAGACTACCATTTTCAAATAATTTTGATCTGCGACGAGAAAAAAAACAATGGTCTAATTAGTAAAGGCCTCTTCTTCTCATCGTAAAACTAACTCTCCGCCCCAAATCCTGGGAACATGGTTGTTGTTCTTCCGCCGCCGCCCAGGTTCCGCCAGCCGGGTGTCGGCGCTTATGAACTAGGCCGCGCGCAGCGCTCGTGGCCATCAGCACCAGCCTCCGCCCGCCTAAGCTCGAAGCCTGCCGCTGCCGCCACGCAGTACACGTGGCGGTCTGGCTGCGTGTTTCCCACGTGCAACTTTCCAACCCACAGCACCCTGAGCTCAAATGTCTAAAATCTCACAGTGCGGCAGCAAACCTCAGCCCCAGCTCCAACCGCGCCCGCCCGGGTACTCGCCCACGACGCCCACTCACGTACCACCACCTCCGAGCCTCCCAAGTCCAGACGTAAAAGACCGAACTGCGCCTCCAGCAGTTCCCTTTATAGCCTCTCCTGAGTCAGACCGAGGTTGCCCCGCCCCCTCGCGTTTATTGGACGTGGGAGAGGACGGGGCGTGGCCGTTTCCTGAAGAGAGAGAGCGGGAGCGCGCGCGGCGGTTCTTTTCTTTCGGGGGCTGGTTCCGGGGCGTGGTGCGCGCGTCGCCCGCCCATCGCTCGCTCGCCCAGTTCCCGGTGCGCGCCCGGTGCGCGCGGCGATCCGTCGCTTCCCGAGTCTGGCTCTACGTGGCGCGGGAGTGGCGCCAGAATTCAAACTAACTGCTGCAGTTTGGAGGCGAGACTACCGCCTGCTCCGGGCCAAGTCTGCCCAGAACAGATTGGCCGGCTCGGGGCCGGGAGTGGACTTGAATTTTGCAGCGCAGGGCGGCCTCAGCGTATTGCCCTCTCGAGAAGTCGGGCTGGTTAGTTGGCCGGCGCCGGGCGGGAGTTGATGTCCAGCGGGCGCCGCACGAGCTGGCAGGCACTGGCCCCCGCGCGCCCGGAGAGAAAAATTGGCGTACAGAAGTGTTCGGGTGAAAAACGTACGTGAAAGCGCCGCATTTCTCCTGCGGTCCACGGCGAGAATACCGCGCCTCCCCAGAGAGCCCGCCCGCCGCGCTACACGCGGCCCAGCTGCGCCCCAGTGCGGGCGTCCCTGCCCTACTGGGGCCCATCCCACCCCCGCGCTTCCTTGTGCCGGGCACTGCTGTTGAGTTATATGATCAGCACCTAGAATTCTTCCCGACACAGCCAACCTGAGAGGTAAATACCCCATTTGGCAGAGGAGAAAATTAAGGCCCTAAAGCAGCTAATTGCCTAAATTCGCACAACTGAAAAGTTTTGCTGTTTTTACTTTGCGCTAAGATCGTTAAAATGAATGCAGGAGAAAGTTAAATTTCAAAAATATCCCCGAATACTATATACAAATAACTCTTAAAAAAATTAAGTAGCAATGACTGTGTGAGCGAATACGTGTATATGCACACACAAAAGCACACATGACATTTGAACATACTAGCATTTGAAAATTCAGGTCTTCATGGCATTCATTACTAATTATTATTTATGTGTGGGTTTGTTTATTGTCCTGCCAATGCGTAAGGAACATACGGTTTGTGTCCACTGTTTATTGTTCTGCCTTAGAACAGTGTTCCGTGTGGCATATAGTAGGTTGTTGGTAACGATTGGTTGAATGAATGAAAGAATATAAGTGGTGGAATATTAATGAAAGAATATAATTTTCTAAATTAATTTAGAAAATTAATTTAAAAATTCATTTAGAAAATTTAGAAAATTAAAGACCAGACTGCAGATTAAAAGATAATAGTGAAAAGCAAATATTTGTAACAGGAACCTAAGTGATGAAGTATTTACTTAGCTAGGCATTATGTAGATTTTTCAACAGTATTTTTTAATGTAAATGTAAATTTGCATGTTGCTCATAGTGAAAAAACTAAAACAGTACAAAAAGCAAAAAGTTCCTTTCCATATCACTGGGAATCTCCCCATTGTTAACAGTAACCACTATTCATAGTTTTTTACTTTCTATGCATATACAAACATACATATTTTTTCATATTTCGTATGTACAGATAAGATCTGTATACTTTTCTGCAACTTGCCCCCTCATTAGTCTAGATTATTTTCCGTATCAGTACATATAGATGAACTTATTCTTGTTTATACGCTGCATAGTATTCAGTTGGACGTATCATAATTTATTTCCTCAGTTTCCAATTTTTCACTTTCAAATTGTGCTGAAGTGAATTTCAGGTATAGTGTATTTGTGAGAAGATCTGCAAGATCAATTTCTAGAAGTGAGTCAATTAAGTCTGTGATAGATATTGCTTAATTTTTCCCACCATCCTTCCATTCCCACAAAATGGTTGTGTTGTGTTTATATTTTGAAGAGTGTTTTGCTAATTGAAAAACGTACATATGACTTTATGGGGTGGCAATTATTACACAATCGAAATTGAAAAATATTACTCTGTTATCTTTGAATTACTGCTGTGTTGGAGATGACCCAAATCACCTGGTCAAAAGCAGTATAAAACAATGATTACCTACCCTGACTTATCAATTGAATTAGTTGGAGATCTAATAAATATCAGATTTCTGTGCCCTAACCTGCAACTACCAAAGCAGAATCTCCAAAAATGGGACCCAGGAAACATTTCAAACAAGCATATGAGCCAATGTTGTTCAACAAGAACATAACATGAACCACAAATACGAGTTGCATATGTAGTTTTGAATAGTGTAGTAGCCACATTTTAAAAAAAATAAAAAGAATCAGAAATTCTAATACATTTTTTAACCCAATATAACCAAAATATTTTCATTTCAACATATGATTAGTACAAGTTATTGATATATTTTACATTCCTTTTTTGCATTCCTTGCAATCCAGTGTGTATTTTACAGTCACAGCACATTTTGGTTTGACTGTCCCTATTTCAAGTGCCTCATTACCATATGGCAAGTGGCTGCTGTATTGGACAGCACAGGTCTACAGACATTCATATACCTATAGAAGTTTGAGAACCACTGTTTTAGGGTAAGTGTGGTACTGCATACCTGAAACATATTCCAGTCTTTAAAAAAAACCCAAAAATAAAAAAACCTTCTGTATCAACTTTTGACTCAAACTAATAATTAACAAATGCAGAATGAAATGAATCCAGAACTTGCCTGTTGACAACACTGCCCTCCAGTGAACATGGCAATGACTGTGAAGCGGGTACACAACTCATTCAAGGAGTTTATCTCATCAAGGAACATAGAAACATACTGGGAGATGAAGCCATCAGTCATTGCTCCTTACACCTAAAACAGTCAAGCAAATTGCTACCAAATATTTGAAGTGATTTAAGAAAGACCATATAAAGGTCAGAACTGAAATTAAATATGTATGCTTCAGTATGCTAAAAATAAGTTTTCATATTCTTAACACACTTCTAGATACAATCATCGTTTTAATAATTTTTTGGAAGAAATGTTCACTGAGCCCCTGGTGCATGCCATGTGCTTCAGGGAAAGCTAATAAGAATACACAGAAGTCCTTGTCCTTCCTGAGTTTATAGTTTAGTAAGAAGTGTCTATCTAACTTTAGATACCTCTGCTTTAAAAAGTAGTCATTAAAGACTTGGATAAGATCATAATGTGAACCAAATAGTGTTTTAGAGGAAAGATTAAAAGCAGAGGTTAGAAATTGGTGCAGTCATTTAGATGAAATATTGTGAGGGACACCATTATAATTTTGGCCATGGAAATGGACGGCAGGGAAGAAAACAACACACAGAACTTAGGTGCTGTTAGGTTCTTCTGCACTTTAGCTCATGTAATCTTCAGATAATCCTGGTATGTATTTTTAACCTTGCAGTAGAGATGGAAAAAGTGAGGTATAGAGATTTCAGTTAACTAACATTCCCAAGTCTGTCTTCCCAAATTCATAATGTCATGAAGGCATGATATTGCTGTGTTGAAGGAAGAAGTAGCAGGATGTGATGAGATGTGGGAGCAGCATGGAGCCTGGGCAGCCAAGAGAACAGCAACTCCATTGAGAGGAAGAGGGAAGTCAGTTACTGATTTGGGAGAAGGGAAAAGATTCATTTTCTCTTGTGTTAAATATGGGGTGGAACATTGCGTTACATATCCAATGGATCATCAGAAATGTAGAAATGAAACCCAAGAGAAAAGTCAGAGCTAGAGAAGGACAAACGAATGTAGAGAGGATGATTGAAGTTTTGTGCATGGACAAGTGTGGGGAGAAAAGAGAAAAGTGCCAACTGCAATAGTCTAGAACCAGTATTATAGTGTGTGCAGCTACCTTACAGTAGACAACTTTTGAAAACATTTCAGTACACACAAAGATCTGGATAGATAATGCATGAGAATAAAGTTCACTATTACAACTTTTGCTAAAATCATGGTAGAAGTATGTATGCCATGTTAAGTAGTGTAAGCATAAGTATTCCAAAGCAGAAAAAAAAAAAAATCAAACTTCAAAAATTAGAATGAAAGAATCTTAGTATAATGTTCTTTTTTCCAGTTTCTAAACTGAACTAGTCAGTAAAGTCTAGGTTTGATGGCAGGACAGAAAAATGTGAATTGAAGAAAATCTTGTGAATACTTTATGAAATAGTAAAGTGTTAAGTTCATGAAGTAAAGAGCTTAAATTAGGGGAAAAGCCTTATATGTGTGGAAATGTCAAGGACAGTGTGATACATGAGTCTAAAATTCAGGAGAGGTCAGGGCTTGAGTGTCATTGGCATGAGTAAGATATTTAAAGCATGACACTGAGATCATCAGGGAAAGAGTATAAATAAAGAGGAGAAAGCCCAGGACAGAGCAGAACCTCGGTGCACTGCTTAGTTTAGAGTTCTAGTAGAGAAGGAAGTGCCAGCAAAGGAGACCCCTTAGAGGTAAAACTGGAGAGTGTGATATCTTGGAAATGAAGGAGAGAGATACGTGATTTGGAATGCTCCTGAAAGGTCAGGTATGATATCAGAACGACCATTGGGTTTGGCAACACGAAGAACACAGTCTCAGTGAAATAGTGATGATGGAAGCCCAGTTGAAGAGGACTGAGGAGAAAATGAGATGAGAAGGCAGAAATGGGTCAGTAGCTGGAGAGGGTCATAGGTCAAGGGACTGCTTTTTTAAGGCAAAAAAAAAAAAAAAAGTTGTAGGAGCAAAATCCTTGAGAAGAGGAGATCTTTTCCAGAATGCAGATGGAGGTCTTTGGAGCAAGAACAATTCATCTGTTTTATTTGTTAAAACGGTGTTGGGAAAGGCAGTCATGCACAGCCCATTGACCCTTGCATAACTGCATAAGTGTCCCTAGGGCCTGGAACATTTTCTTTCATGGAGATAAGGAGTCCTACCAACCTGCTCTGGGCATTTGGACTTGTCTGGGACTATCTTTCCCTATTCAGGATTTGATATATACCTCTTTTTTCTGCTTAAAGCATGTACATCATTTGGCACCTGGCCAACCCCATTGCTATATCTGTTCCTGGTGAGAAGGGAAGGGCATTCTTCACCTGCCACATAAAAAGATGAGTATGGATCACCTCACTGAGTCATCTTTGGGGCAAGATGCACTGGCCGTGACGGACTGGCAGTCATGGTTGAAGCTGATCTTGCTTGATCTCTTCTTTGTGAATAAAGTGTTGTTCCATCCAGTGTCTGTGTGAGTCATGTCTTTCTTGGCAATGCCAACACCTGCAAACTCTGCAGTAGGCTGACATCTTGCTATTGCTTTTCCTGGTGGTTGGCAACAGGTGTTAGTTGCTCAACAGTTTAGGGCAGTGAGCAAGGTCACCGACAATCTTAGTACATGATGCAGACGCATGGCGTTCATCAGTCCAGCCATCCCACGGTGGTGTCAGCTCCCGAGGGGGGTTGACTGAGTACTGGGCTGTCCTTGGCCGAATGGGAATAAATGAGATGTAGGCAGTTTCCCTATCAACAAGGATAAACTGGTATGATGGATAAGGGCAGAAATGCAAGAGGTGGGCCCTAAAAAAACCTGGAAAATTAACCTGGCTTCTGGCCACCTTCACACTCCATCACTGTCCTCTAGCTCCCACATGCAGAAGCTGCAGATGACACCCAAGGGGAATCAAAGGCCCCCATGTAGAAAGCTTTGCTTGATCCAAATTGCTTAAAAGCCCCAAGTAAGACTTTGTTTTCACTAAATGCAAACCACCAATGATGTTGCCGAAAATGCAACTGTTGAAATGAGGCCCTTTTCAGAGAGTGAAATACAAAAACTGAAAGATATGGGCAGAGGCCAGGAGAGTCTTGTGCAGCTTGGTTGGTGCCCCTGTTTGATGAGAAGGCCTTGCAGACCCAAATGTCTCAGGATGAGTGGTGCAGTTGAAGCTAACCACTGACCCCTTGCTGCAATGCATTTTTTGCCTGCATTGAATAAGGCAACAAACAGGACAGAGAGATAAGTCCATGTCACTCTTGATGTAGATTGCAAGGAGTATGAGAATAGTATTCTCAATATAGGACTTCCCTAAGACTAAGACACTCTGGAAAATCATTCATAAAGCCTGCATTTCAGGTAAAAGCCATAGACACCTGATTATATGACCCTGCCTCTGGGGACATGGATGATGCATTGGAGGCCTTCATGCAATAAGGCCCTTCTCAGTGGAAGACCCTGCTATCACTACTGTTGTCTCTGAAATGACCGTGGGGGAAACAATGGAAAAGCTCCACTCAAAAGTCTTGCTTGGGATAAAAAACAATAAAATGATTTCAATGGTTTCCGACAACTTGGGCTGAACAGATAGAAAACAAGGGGAATCCATGCCCAGAGGGCCAAAAGGGGAATTCAAGAGATTATAAAGGGGGGAAAAAAGGACAGCACAGAGTTGATCCATGGAGCAATACGGCTTTTGTTGGCAAAACTGGGTGGATAAAACCGAAGTGAATGAGATTCCTACAGAAGACTTACACCCATACTATGTGGTAGAGAGAAGTCCTCTAAATTAAAGGTTAAGGCCGTAATCCCATATTCCCATTGTGATGGCCTGACTGGTATAGAATGACTCAGACCTCCAAGCTATCCAAAACCAACAAGACTCACAAAACTCACTAGCTAAGGTAGTGATGGATAACTGAATAGCCTCGATTATCTGTTGGCAGAACTGAGGCATTTGTATTATTGCCAACAACTCTTCTGTATATATCAATAATTCAGGTAAGGTAAAAACTAAAGAGCATCCATGCTCAGGTGGGATGATTACTGACTATATACCTGCAGTCCCCATCCCCCTGACGCATTTTTTAAAAAACTCCTTAGTTGGCTTAATCCAGGCACTTGGGGTTCCTAATTAGGGACCATCCTCAAGGGTAGGCCTGATCGTCATCCTGGGTCTTGTTCTCCTAGAGACCTTGATGAAGTACTGCCTCAAAATGACAGGTAGGCTCTGCAGGCAAAATGCATCCATATAGATTGTTCAAGGGCCCCATTAGATCCAGCTGTACCTCCAAATTTGGGGCAGACAGTGGTCCTATCACATTTTATGCACTTTATCTGCTATTTAAGCAGCTGAACAATGGTTGGGGGGGGTGGACCATTGAGAAAGGCAGTCATGCACAGTCTGTTGACCCTTGTGTGGCAGCGTAACAGTGTGCCTTGGACCTGGAACATTTCTGTACATGGAGATGAGCCCTCATACCCTGTACTGGGCGTATAGATTTGTTTGGGAGTATCTTTCCCTGTTCCTGATTTGATATTTACTTTGTTCTGCCTAAAGTGTGCATCATATGGCACCTGGCCAACCCCACTGCTATATCTGTTCTGGCAGGGAGAGGTGGGGATCCTTCACCTGCAACACAGGAGGAGTGTGTGTAGATCATCTGTGCATCAACTGTGGGGTGAGATGCGCTGGCCATCGGGGACTGATGCTCACTATTGAGGCTGATTTTGCTCTGCTTCTTGTGTGAGTAAAGTGTTACATCCAGTGCCTGTGTGAGTCATATTTCTTGATGACCCTGATACCTGCAAATCATGCAGTGGTTGACATCCTGGGGCTGTGGCTTCTGGTAGTAAGCAGTAGATGTCTCTTGCTCCACGGCAGGAAGTATAGGTACAGATAATGCAGATCCTGACTCATTGTTTTTATTTTCTCAAATAATCATGAGGCGAGGTCATCAAGTGAGAATGGAAAATAATGAGGTACAAGAGGTTTAGGAAAAGGATATGTGAAATTGTCAGGCTGCAGAGTAAAAAAAGGCAGACCAAGGAAGTGAAGTAGGATTGGTTGCCAGAGTTGTGTGCCCATGACATTTATGGCCATAAATTTTTATGAATAAAGTTTTAAGCTTTCCTTTTCTAGAAATACTCAGACACTTGGGTGCAGGTATGGAGTAGGTGGGATTAATTAGGCTTAAAGTTTTGCCAGGCAAGATAATGAAGGAAGAAAGGACTAAAGAGTTAAAGAGTGTTTGCAAGGAAATGATTTGAATAAAAAACAAGGAAATATAAACTGGGTAAGGGGATGATTTGTAGCGAGGAAGAGATGGTGTCTGTGGACTGGACATTTCATTAAGTCCAAGGAAGAGCTGCAGTGGGAAGACTAGAAATGATAGGAAATGGGAGCATTAGAGAATGGGGTTCTGGAATTTGAGATTTCAGAGGTAGTATAATTGTTGGTAAAGATGGAGTCAACAGTGTTACTGCAGGATGGGGTGGTTGAGCTGGAAGAATGAAATGATCATTGGAGGGAAGGAGGATGAGAAACTGAGAATGTAAGGTATTAGGTGAATCATCACTGTGGATGTTAACACTATAATTGATAAGAGTGGTGGTGAGAATAAAGACAAACAGGTGCTAGAGTCATCAGTGAATGAGGGAGTGTGATGCAGGGGTTTAAAGACGACAGTAACAAGGACAAGAAGCTAGTGTTAAAATCTATTGGCTTACTTCAAAGATTATGGGGCTTTGGCAGGAGGAGAGTGGGGGTAAGATTTGGGAGCTACAACAAAGAATAAGGGGAGCACTCCACCTCCAGGCCTGCTTTACATAGGTGGTTCAGTTTGGGACATTTAAAGTTTGAGATGTTTGTAGACATCCCATACAAAATACCAAGTATGCAATTGAATAAACAAGCCTAGAATTTGGGAGAAAGGTGAAAGGTGGAGACACGCATTTAGGATTCGTACTACAAATTCATCAGTTTTGGCTACCTGGCATCCACAGGATCCTTTTCCAAGTTCTCTTAGTTTTTTTGTGGATCCATCCTTCATTTACTCTCAGCTCATATTATTTGGATGCAACTACTCACTCTCAGCTCTAGGGTAGGGCCTGATTGGCTTAACCACTCCAGTCCTACCCACCTGGCTACAGTGATTGGTTTGCAGGTAGAAACAACCCAGTTTGGGCCAGTGAGAGTCAGATTTAACTTTTTTGTCCAACTGTTGAGAAAAAGTCCATATTGCATATTGAGGATGTAAAATCTGGAAGTGCTACAACCATCTCTCTTTTTAAATTGAAGTATAGTTGACACATAATGTTCCACTAGTTTCAGGGGGATGGCATAGTGATTCAACAAGTCTATATGTTATGCTATGCTAATGACAAGTGTAACTACCCTCTGTCACCATACAACACCATTACAGTACCATTGACTGTATTCCCTGTGCTGTACCATTCATCCCTATGACTTATTCATCCCAAACTGAAAGCCTGTACTTCCCACTCCACCCATTTTGCCTCTCTCCCAACCCCCTCCCCTCTGGCAACCATCAGTTTATTCTCTGTATTTATGGGTCTGTTTCTGCATTTTGTTTGTTCATTCATTTTGTTTTTTTAGATGCCACATATAAGTGAAATTGTGTGGTATTTGTCTTTCTCTGTCTGACTTATTTCACTTAGCATAATGCCCTCTAGGTCCATCCATGTTGTTACAAATGGTAAGATCTCATTCTTTTTTTATGGCTAATATTCCATTGTGTCAGTCTGCAGAGTGAAAAAGGCAGACCAAGGAAGTGAAGTAGGATTGGAATATTATGGCTAATATTCCAAGCTAAATATACCACATCTTCTTTATCCACTCATCTATTGATGGACGCTTGGGTTGCTTCCATATCTTGGCCATTTTAAATAATGCTACAATAAATGGATATTTGAATTATTGTTTTTGTTTTTTTTTCTATACTTGAATTAGTGTTTTTGTTTTCTTTGGGTAAATACCTAGCAGTGGAATTACAGGACCACATGGTATTTCTATTTTTAATTTTTCGAGGAACTTCCACACTGTTTTCCACGGTGGCTGTACCAGTTTACATTCTCACTAACAGTGCATGAGGGTTCCGTTTTCTCTAAATCCTGCTACAACCATCTTTTGACCACAAGATGAGAACCTCTTTGAGAATTAAGTTAACACACAGAGGGGAAGAGAGTAGAGCTGAGTTGAGAGGCAGAGAGAATTAGGTTGTAGGGATATCATTTGAACATGATTGATTCTTATGGCACTGGAGTTTAGCCCTTCCTCAGTCAAATCAGGTTGTGTTCAGTTATCTATTGCTGCTTAATAAACCATACTAAACCCGGTGCTTACAACAAAAACAATTATTATTTCTCATGATTCTGTGGGTTGACTGGGTAGTTTTTCTGATTGGGCTTATTCATGCTGAGGTGTTCAGCATGAATAGATCTGCTGGGGGTGAGGCTCAGTTGGGACAACTAGGACAGCTGGTCCTCTCTTTCCACATGGTATTTCATTCTGGATGTCTTCATGGCATAGACATATCAGAGCAGTATTACAAGAGGTCACCTATTAAACTTTTGCTTGTATCATGTGTGCTGATGTTCCATTGATCATATCAAGTCATATGGCCAAGCCCAGGGTCAATATAAGGGGAGGTGAACAAGGGTGTGGATACTCAGAGGTGTGATTTGCCAGGGTCATTACTGTAATGATCTATGACCATCTGCTTCTCCTAATTCTTTTTTTTTTTTTTAAGAGAGAGAGAGAGAATGTGGGGGAAAGGGGAGGGGCAGAAGGAGAGGGAGAAAGAGGATCAAAAGCAGGCTCCATACCCAGTGTGGAGTCTGACTCGGGGCTCAATCTCATGACCCTGAGATCATATAAGCTGAACTGAAATAAAGAGTTGGTTGCTTAACTAGCTGTGCCACCCAGGTGCCCCCTGCTTCTACTAATTCTTAAACCCCTTGAAGCTCCTTCATGGACCAAAGGGATATATCAACCTCACTTTACCTCATTAAAAAAATCTGCTATGGGGGCACCTGAGTCGGTTAAGCATTGGACTTTTGGTTTTGGCTCAGGTCATGATCTCAGGTTCCTGGGATTGAGCCCTGCATCCGGCTTCACACCGAGGGTGGAGTCTGCTTGAGATTCTCTCTCCCTCTGCCCTCCTGCTCATGCTCTCTCTCTCAAATAAATAAATCTTTAAAAAAAAATATCTGCTATGCTAACTCTCTTACATTTCCCACTAGAGCCATTCCTTAAACTTTTCCACCTGCTTTTTGCTCTGGGAAGCTAACCTAAATGGATTGTATCAATGAATTCCTTGTCCTCTGGTTTCCCATTGGTTTGGGCCAGTAGGGAATCCCAATCAGAGGGAAGAGGGAGTTGCTATTGGCCTCTACTAAAGGGATAACTTCTTTTAAAGTGGCCCACCCCTCTCTTTCTTCCCTTGCCCATTCAGACCCAAGGCTCAACTGCCCAGGATACTATTCTTTTTGGTTTTCCTACATCTTGCCTACCTTGTGAAGCTTATTGAACTTTTCTCAAGTTACCTATATGTTTTCTGTTGGGACCCTGAATAAAATGTACCTATAAAATACTATTTTGATGAGCTCCAATTAAGTACACTTAAAAGTACACATGCCACTTATGTACATAATAAAGGATATTCTAGTCTTGTCAACTTTGCGAAGGTGAATTAATATTTTGGTTTCTATATACCAACTTTACCTGGTGGCTAGTGTCTATTTTTTTTTTACCCCATTCTCCAAGATTATGTAACATTGTCTAAATGAAAGCTGGCTTTTAGTGTATCTGTGAGAAGCATATTACAACTGTCCATTCTACTGTAGCTCCTTACAAATAAATTATAGTCAGTATTAAATAAGATGTTCAGATAATTCTTAAGCACTGTTTAGAAGGGCTGCAGGCAAATGATTGCCTAGAAACGGATTGGGAAATTTTATAATAACTGAATCCCATACCTTGTCAGTAAATTTTATATAATTGCTGTTAGCTGTCATTTTATGATAACTTCAGGGACATAAGTCCTAGCATTCTAAATTTTCAAAGTAAGGTTTGTAAAGCAGGTGTTATATCAACACTTTCACCCTTTAGCTTTATTTCTTATTTATTTATCTATTATTATTTTTAAAAGATTTTATTTATTTATTTGACAGAGAGAGACACGGCAAGAGAGGGAACACAGGCAGGCGTAGTGGGAGAGGGAGAAGCAGGCTTCCCGTGGAGCAGGGAGCCCTATATGGGACTTGATGCCAGGACCATGACCTGAGCTGAAGGCAGACGCTTAATGACTGAGCCACCCAGGTGTCCCACCCTTTAGCTTTATAATATACAGTCATGTGTTATGTATTTTAAACTCTGGTTTTAGAGAATTTAGTAATTCTCTAAATGACAAACAGCTAGATGGCAAACAGCTAGTACAGATTTCTTAAAGATATTTTGGAAGGATGAAATCATGGCTATTGTATGTTGTTAAAATAATTTCCCAGCTCACGACTAAGTTTTGACAGTTATCTTTTATCATACAACCAATGTAATGATTGACTATATTTTGTAAATACTTCAGTATCAAATATCATGAATGGCTGAGCAGTTTCTGGGGGGTTGGGAATTAAAGTGGTGTTGGGAATTGGCTACAGTATATGGCCTCCCTGATGTACGATGTACGTGTTTACTTAGCTCTCCTCACACTAGTACTTTTCTGTGATGTTCTCAACGGTCTGTTTCAGGTATATGGAGGAACCTGAAATGCATGTACTATTGCAGGGCAAGGCCATGGATCAGAAGTCTTTATCTCAGAAATATTATTTAATGGCCTGTCATAGAAAGAATTTTTCTACCTCATATTATGTAGGTAATTAGAGCTTGTCAACTTTGAAAATGATTATACAGTGAAGGTATTGAAATGGAAGGAAACTTAGAGTTTATTTCTGGGAGATACTTATGTATAAGAATAGAAAATGAAAGATAACCTTTTAAGAAAGACATATTGAAAATCAACTTATTTGGAAAGAGTGATTAAATTCAAAGATTCACTAAGCATGATATACATTATGAATAGACCTTATGTATTTTTACTGCATGCCCTGAAGATAAAGATCTTCAACACATACATATCATTCTGAGAATTAGGAGATCTGCTTGAGCAAATCTAAAGTCTGTATCGAAAAACTAAAGAACAATATGGGTGCCTGGGTGGCTCAGTCAGTTAAATGTCTGCCTTAAGCTCAGGTCATGATCTCAGGGTCCTGGGATGAGCCCTGCATCAGGCTCCCTGCTCAGTGGGGAGTCTGCTTCTCCCTCTCCCTTTGCCCCTCCCCTCTGCTCGTGTTCTCTGTCTCTCTCTCTCAAATAAATAAATAAAATCTTTGAAAAAAAAAAGAAAAACTAAAGAACGATAGTATAAGCTGTAACTTTTTGGCATTTCAAGGAAGTCATGTGGAGACAAATCTGATGGAGATGTTTCTTAGAGTATTTAACACATTAAGGGCCAGTCTACCGATTTTTATTCATTAGAATAAAGATGTGGGATAATGATAGTGAAGGCCACACTGTATTTTTTTTTTTTTTAAAGATTTTATTTATTTTTTGACAGAGAGAGATAGCGAGAGAGGGAACACAAGCAGGGGGAGTGGGAGAGAGAGAAGCAGGCCTCCCACGGAGCAGGGAGCCCGATGCGGGGCTCGATCCCAGGACCCTGGGATCATGACCTGAGCCGAAGGCAGACGCTTAACGACTGAGCCACCCAGGCACCCCCCACACTGTATTTTTTAATATGTCAAATTTTTGCCCTGTTTCAAGGCCTGAAGTTGTTGGGGATTTAGTTGAGGCTACTTTGGCTCATTATACCTAGCAGAGAATGTTTCTAGGCCCTTGTCAAATATCAGTTGGGGGCCATGTTGGTCAAGTACAGTGGGTTAGTTTCATTCCCTCTGATTCTTAGATTCTAGCTGCTGAGAAGGAGAAGAGAGGGTCAAGTTAGTTTTTTGTAAAAGAGTGAGGTTGGAAGAGTGCCTGGGTGGCTCATTTGGTTGAGCATCTAGCTCTTGATCTCAGCTCAGGTCTTGATCTCAGGGTCATGGGTTCGTGAGTTTGAGCTCCACGCTGGGCATAGAGTCTACTTAAAAAAAAAAAAAAAGAGTGAGGTGGGAGAGAATTATCTCTATTGTGCCAGTCTATGGTCTCTTGATTATTTTCTTACCCCTTGTTCCCAGTTTTAGGAAAAATAGAATGACTTCTCACAAACTGTTTACAAGATACATCCTTTTAAAATCAGTTTTCAGACACTTCCACTATTTGACAGTTTTCATCCTTTAAATTTTTGTACTAGAACCTTAAGTATAGATGTTCCTATTATTTTGAAATATTTGCAATAACCTAACATCTGTTTCTCTATTTTACATATCAAGTGATTTCTAAAGTGGATTCTCAAGTATTTACAGCTGCAGGTATCTTACATGGTAAATGGAAATTGCCTTGGCATTCAGGGAATATATGATACGTGGTTAGTTTTATGCTCTAACTTGGCTGGGCCATAGTACCCAAATATTTCATCAGACATTCTTCTGAATGTTTCAGTGAAAGAGTTTTTTGGATGAGATTAACATTTAAATCAGTGGACTTTGAGTAAAGTAGATTACCCTCCACAATGTGGATAAGTCTCGTCCAATCAGCTGAAGGCCTTAATTGAACAAAAACTGACCTCTCCAGAACAAGAACGAATTCTGCCAGCAGAACTGCCTTTGGGCTAGAACTGCAGTTCTTCTGGGTCTTCAGCCTACTGGCCTACCCTGTAGATCTCACTCTCTCTCTCTGCATACTTAAGTGAATTTATTTTTATTTTTTTATTTAAATTCAATTAGCCAATGCATAGTACATCATTAGTTTCAGATGTAGTGTTCATTGATTCGTCAGTTGCACATAACACCCAGTGCTCATCATATCACGTGCCCTCAATGTCCATCACCCAGTTACCCCATCTCCCCATCCACCTCCCCTTCTGCAACCCTCAGTTTGTTTCCCAGAGTCAAGAGTCTCTCATGGTTTGTCTCCCTCTCTGATTTCTTCCCATTCAATTTTCCCTCTGTTCCCCTATGATCCTCTGCGCTATTTCTTATATTCCACATATGGGTCCATATGATAATTGTCTTTCTCTGATTGACTTCTTTCTTTTTTTTTTTTTTTAAAGATTTATTTATTTGACAGAGAGAGACACAGCGAGAGAGGGAACACCAGTAGGGAGAGTGGGAAGCATGCTCCCTGCGGAGCAGGGAGCCCAATGCGGGACTCGATCCCAGGAGCCTGAGATCATGACCCAAGCTGAAGGCAGATGCTCAACGACTGAGCCACCCAGGCGCCCCTCTGATTGACTTATTTTGCTTAGCATAATACCCTCCAGTTCCATCCACATCAATGTAAATGGTAGGTATTCATCCTTTCTGATGGCTGAGTAATATTCCATTGTTGTATACATATATAAATATATCTAGATATCTAAGTATAGATATCTATCTAGATATATTTATACTCTGTATTTCCTATTGTTTTTGTTTCTTTGGAGAACCCTAATGCATATGATTTATTCCTATTTGCTGTTCTTTCTCATTGTTACTGGGACATTTGTCTTTTGCCTTTTATTCTTCTTAATTCTTTTAAAACTCTGCCATCTCTCTTCTTTTTTAAAGATTTTATTTATTTATTTTAGAGAGAGATAGAGCATGTGAGTGGGGGGGAAGGGAAGAAGGAGAGGGAGAGAGAGAATCTTAAGCAGACTCCACACTGAGCATGGAGCCTGCTGCAGGGCTTGATCTCATGACCCCAAGATCAAGACCCAAGCCAAAATCAAGAGTTGGATGCCCAACTGACTGAGCCACCCAGGTGCCCTAAAACTTTGCAGTCTCTTGTGCTGTATTCATAAGGAACTCTAGCTTATTTTGTCTAAATGTCTGTGATAGTTATGAATTTTAGTCCAAAATATTGATATGCAAAGAATGTCACATTCCTTAATTTCTCTAAGACTCAGATTTGCTTTCTTTTTTTTTTTAAAGATTTTATTTATTTGAGAGAGAGAGAGAGAAACAGCATGACAGGGGAGAAGTCAGAGTTGACATTGTTTCCTAAAAGCAAATTCCAAAGTTTTCCGGTTATTTGACTAGAATAGAGGAGTGGAAAAATACTTTCAGGTGAGAGAGCAAATTAATATATCAATGGATTATCCTGTCGTGTCTATACAATATTGTTTCCTTATCATTTCTGTTTTTGATTTTGTACAGATCCCTTTGTCATTATTTTCCATGATTTCTTCCTTAGAATCTTGATTCTTCCCTATTGAAGCACATATTTTTGGTAAGTATGAAATTTGACAACTATAACAGTTTGTGGACATGATGCTTCAGATCTTATCTATTCCCCATTTCAGTTTGTGTTTGATACTTAGCATTTCTAATTCTTTAGCAAATATTTATTTTTTAAATTGTCACTTCCAATTTCTTCTTTAAAGCTCTTCTTTCTGTGTGTGCAATTCTTTTTCTAACTCTTATCTTTTTTTTTTTAAGATTTTATTTATTTATTTGAGAGAGAGAGAATGAGAGACAGAGAGCATGAGAGGGAGGAGGGTCAGAGGGAGAAGCAGACTCCCTGCCGAGCAGGGAGCCCGATGCGGGACCCGATCCCGGGACTCCAGGATCATGACCTGAGCCGAAGGCAGTCGCTTAACCACCTGAGCCACCCAGGCACCTTCTAACTCTTATCTTTGATCTTTACCCTTGGTGATTTGTTTCAGTGATAATGATTATGAAGATGTTTGAGAAATTGTTTCTGTGTCATTTACCATACAATCAATTTGCTTCTATTTAGTCCACATTCTTGAGGTGAATCTGGAAGGAATTCCAGCCACAAAAGGCTGTCCCAAGGGTGAGTCTCAGGGGAATGGGTTGGATGAGCTTTTCCTGGAACAGTTGCTTAATCTTAAGCTTCTTAAGTCAAGAGGTGGTTGGAGCAGGGGGAGACCAGAAGTCAGTACCAGTCGAAGAATATCAAGCATCAGGTCTAAGGAGCAAGTTCTAAGCTACAAGCAATAAATGATGTAAGGATTCGAGAACCAAATTTACCAGGACACTTTACTGTCTGGTTCCTGGGACACCTCTTTTCCTTTGTTCAGAAGATTTCTTCACCCCTTTCTCTTCCTTTACCTGTCCCCTAATGTAGACATTAGGTTTTGTCCTTGGTTCTCTTCTCATACTATTCATTCTTTCTGAGTGGTTTAATTCGTTGAGTATCTTCTATATGCCAGACACTGTTCTAGGAGCAGTGGTTGCAGCAGTGACCAGGTCAGACAAGTCCTTCCTCTCGAAGAGCTTTTGTTCTAATGGAAGACACAGTCAGAAAAAGTAAATAATTAAGCAAGGTAATTTCAGATGATAAGTACTAGAAAGAATATAAACAGGATGACTCAATTTAATAGAGAATGGATTCTACAGAGCAGAGGGGCCTTTTACGCAAAATGTAGGGGGAAATTGCTCTAAACAAAGGAAATGGTGGAGTTCCAAGACAGAGAGAAGAGTTAATGTAAAATAAAAGTGGCATAATCAAGAAACAAAGAAAACCAAAGTGACTTGAATGCTTTTTTTTTTTTAAAGATTTTATTTATTGAACGAGAAAGCAAAAGAGAGAGAACAGGAGCAGGGGGAGGGGCAGAAGTAGAGGGAGAAGCAGACTCCCCGCTGAGCAGGGAGCCCAGTGCAGGTCTCCATCCCAGGACCCTAGGATCATGACCTAAGCTGAAGGCAGACGTTTTACTGCTTAACCGACTGAGCCACCCAGGTGCCCTGACTAGAATGTTTTTTTTTTTAATTTAAAAAAATTTTTTATTTTTCATGTCATCTTTCATATAATGGGCATTTTTAAATTAATTAATTAATTGATTAATTAATTAATTAATTAGATGTAGTGTTCCATGATTCATTTTAAAGGCTGAGGATTGCAGGAGTTGAGATTGGAAGGAAAGAATTTTTGTTTTGTTGTGAATGTGATGGAAAGCTATTGGAGGGTTTCAGGCAGGAGAGCAACATACTATGATTTACATTTAAAAATTTATTTTTTGTTTATTTTTAATCTTTTTTATGCCTAACATATTAGAGACTGGAAACTCTATAAAACCAATGCAAACATTAATGAATTATTAAAAGTTAAACATCCTTGTAACTCCCACGTAGGTCAAGATACAGTATTTTGCCAGCTACCCCAAGTACCCTGTATATGCCTTACCTTAATCACAAACCTCTTTCTACCCACCTAAAAGTAATGACTATCATGAATTTTACAGTAATCAATTCTTTGCTTTCATTATAATTTTATCAGCTATGTATGCATCCCTAAACATCATTGTTTAGTTCTTTCTTTTAAATCTCTCTTAATCTGTGAGTTCCTCATCTGTCTCTTTTTATCTTCCCCTCATATTTTACTTGTTGAGGAAATTGAATCATTTGACCTATATAGTTTCTTACAGTCTTGATTTGTGGATTATATTCTCATAGTATATTTAATACATTACTCAGTCTTACACAGATTTAAAAAGTATATAGTGTTTGATTGTCTCTCTTGATGCTAGCTGATGTTGAAACTCAATGCCTAAATCCATTAATGCTTTAAAAATTATAACATAATTTCTAAATCTCCTTTCCTCATCAAGAATAATCCCAGTTCTCAAGAATATTGGCATGTTATAATATCACATAATTATTTGTTTGTTTTATTCCACATTATATACAGGATAGTCTTAGAAAAACAAGTCTCAAAAATACTACCACCACTCATATGATTGCTGGAAACAATTAAATTATTTTTGGGTATGCTTTCCTCATTTCCTCACCTTAAAAAAAAGATGTATAGTACAGCTGTACTGTATCAACATTGTAAACTCATATAACCATTGTATACTATATTCTCTCATAACCCTCATCTTATCTTAATTTTACAATTAAATAAATATTTAATATTCACCAGTAATTCTTATGTCAATGTTTCTCTAGTCATTATGCTATCTGAAGCTCATTCCCTAGTAGATTTGATAGGAAAGGTTCATGTGAACAATATGAGTTCTTGCATATAGATAACAGTTTACTGTGGCATTTAATTTTGAAAGACAGTTTGGTTGACTTTCTTTTTTTTTTTTTTTAAAGATTTTATTTATTTATTTGAGCCAGAGAGAATGAGAGAGAGAGAGAGAGAGAGAGAGAGAGCGTAGGGTCAGAGGGAGAAGCAGGCTCCCTGCCGAGCAGGGAGCCCGATGCGGGACTCGATCCCGGGTCTCCAGGATCATGACCTGAGCCGAAGGCAGTCGCTTAACCAACTGAGCCACCCAGGCGCCCCTGGTTGACTTTCAAATACAAAAATCATTGAGCCATAGTTTCTTTTCTTGAGTACCTTATATAAATTATGCCATTTTATTCTGTTGAAGTCTATTGACAATTTGAATTTCTTTCCCATTTAAGTGACTTTGCCTTAAGTCTATGCCCAAAAGAATTTTTTCTCTTTTTCCTTAAAGCCAGTGATTTTATTCAAGTATTTCTCCCCCACCTCCCTAACTTTACTGAGATATTATTGACATATAACATTGTGTAAGTTTAAGGTGCACAACGTGTTGATTTAATACACTTATATATTGCAAAATGATTACCACCATACCTGTTAGTGAACACCTTCATCATATCACATAATTACTGTTTCTTTTTTTGTAGTGAAACATTTAAGTTTACTCTCTTAGCAACTTTCAAGTATGTAATACAGTATTATTATTATTATTATTATTTTTTAAGATTTTATTTATTTGCGAGAGAGACAATGAGAGACAGAGAGCAGGAGAGGGAGGAGGGTCAGAGGGAGAAGCAGACTCCCTGCTGAGCAGGGAGCCCGATGTGGGACTCGATCCCGGGACTCCAGGATCATGACCTGAGCTGAAGGCAGTCACTCAACCAACTGAGCCACCCAGGCGCCCTGTAATACAGTATTATTAATTATAGTCACCATGCTGTGCCTTAGATCCCCAGAACTTATTCATCCTGTAACTGGAAATTTGTACTCTTTGACCAACATCTCCCCATTGTCACCACTCCTCAGTTCCTGGTATTCTAGTCTTTGTCTTATGGGTTCAGCTTTTTTAGATTCCACATATAAGTGCTATCATATAGTGTTTGTCTTACTCTGACTTGTTTCACTTAGCTTAATGCCCTCAAGGTCCATTCATGTTATCCCAAATGGCAGGATTTCCTTCTTCCTCATTGCTGAATAATAGTTTATATATATACCACATCTTAATCCATTCATCTGTTGATGAACACTTATATTTTTTCCATATGTTGGCTATTGTGGATAATGCTGCAGTGAATGTGGGAGTGCAGAATATCCTTTGATATCCTGTTTTCGTTTCCTTTGATTGTATACCAAGAAGTAAATAAGTATTGTGGGATCATATGGAAGTTCTATTTCTAATTTTTTGAGACATCTCTATGTTGTTTCCCCTAGTAGCTGCACCAATTTACATTCCCACCAATAGTGCACAGTGGTTCCCTTTTCTCCACCTCCTTACCAACACTTGTTATATCTTGTCTTTTAGTTATAACCATTCTAACAAATGGGAAGTAATATCTTACTGTGGTTTTGATTTGCATCTCCCCAATGATTAATGATGTTGAGCTATTGACCATGGGTATGTCTCCTTTGGAAAAATGTCTATTCAGATCCTCTGCCCATTTTTTCCATCAGATTTTTCTGTTGTTGAGTTAAGTTCTTTATATATTTTGGTCATTAACCCCTTATCAGATATATGATTTGCAAATATTTTCTTCCATTAAGCTGCCTTTTCATTTTGTTGGTGGTTTCCTTTGTTATACAAAAGCTTTTTAGTTTGATGTAGTCCTACTTTATTTTTGCTTTTTTTGCCTTTGCTTTGGGTGTCAGATCCAAAAAGTCAATGTCAAGGAGTGTACAGACTATGTTTTCTTCTGGGAGTTTTAATGTCTTTAATACAATTTGAGCTGATTTGTGTGTATGGTGTGAAATAATGGTCCAGTTTCATTCTTCTACGTGCGTCTATCCAGTTTTCTCAGCATCATTAATGAAGGGACTATCTTTTCCCATTGTATATTCATGTATCCTTTGTTATAAATTAAGTGACCATGTATGTGTGGTTTTTTGGGGGGCGGGCTCTCTCCTCTATTCCATTTATCTCTGTGTCTGTTTTTATGCCAGTACTATACTGTTTTGATTATTGTAGCTTTGTAATATAGTTTGAAATTAGGAAGTATGATACCTCCAGCTTTGTTCTTACATTTAAAGATTTCTTTGGCTATTCAGGGTCTTTTGGTTCTATACAAATTTTAGGATAGTTTTTATATTTCTGTGAATAATACCATCAGAATTTTGATAGGCGTTGTATTGAATCTGCATAATATGGACATTTTAACATCAATTCTTCAAATCCATGAGTATAGAGTATCTTTCTATTTATTTATGTCTTCTTCAATTTCTTTCATTAATATATTATAGTTTTCAGTGTATAGATATTTCACTTCTTCCTAAGTATTTTATTATTTTTGATGCAGTTGTAAATGGAACCATTGATTTCTCTTTCTGATATTTTTGTTAGTGTATAGAAATGCAACTGATTTTTGCATATTTATTTTATATCCTGCAACTTTACTGAATTCTTTTGTTAGTTCTAACAGTTTTTTTGCAGAATCTTTAGGGTTTTTTATATATAATATCATATGCAAATAGAGGCAATTTTTCTTTTTCTTTTCTGATTTGGATGACTTTTATTTATTGTTCTGAATAATTGCTGTGGCTAAGACTTCCAGAACTGTGTTAAATAGAAGTGGCAAGAGTGGGCATCTTTGTCTAGTTCTTAATCCTAGAGGAAAAGCCTTTAGCTTTTCACCAGTGAGTATGATGTTAGCTGTGGACTTGTCATAGATGGCCTTTATTATGTTGAGGTACATTCCCTCTATACCCAGTTTGTTGAGATTTTTTTTTCCTTGTTTTTTTCAAAAGTTTTTCTGCATCTATTGAGATAATCATATGATTTCTAATCTTAATTTTGTTAATGTGTATCTTTTTTCCCCCATGTTCATTTGTTTTGTTGCTTTTTTTTTTTTTAAAGATTTTATTTATTTATTTGACAGAGAGATAGAGAGCCCAAATAGGCAGAGGGAGAGGGAGAAGCAGGCTCTCCACTGAGCAGGGAGCCTGACGTGGGCCTCGATCCCAGGACCCTGGGACCATGACCTGAGCCGAAGGCAGCTGCTTAACCAACTGAGCCATCCAGGCGCCCCCATTTGTTTTGTTTCTTAAATTCCACATATGAACGAAATCATATGGTATTTGTCTTTCTCTGACTTATTTAACTTAGCATTATGGTCTTTTTTAATTTAAATTCAATTAGCCAACATGTAGTACATCATTAGTTTTTGATATAATGTTCAATGATTCATTAGTTGCATGTAACACAGCATAGTGGTCTTTAACTCCATCCACGTCATTACAAATGGAAAGATTTCATTCTTTTTGATGGCGGAGTAATATTCCATTCTGTGTGTGTGTGTATGTGTGTGTGTATCCCACGTCTTTTTTATCTGTTCATCAGTTGATGGCTATTGTTGATAATGCTGCTATAAACATTGGGCTATTGTTGATAATTTGGCTATTGTTGATAATGCTGCTATAAACATCTGGGTGCATGTATCCCTTTGAGTCAGTAATTTTGTATCCTTTGGGTAGATACCTATTAGTGCAATTGCTGGTTCACAGGGTAGTTCTATTTTTAATTTTTTGAGGAACCTCCATACTGTTTTCCAGAGTAGCTGCACCAGTTTGCATTCCCACCAACAGTGTAAGAGTGTCCCCTTTTCTCCATATCCTCGCCAACATTTGTTTCTTCCTGTATTTTTAATTTTATTAATTCTGACAGGTGTGAGGTGATACCTCATTGTAGTTTTGATTTATATTTCCCTGATGATGAGTGATGTTGAACATCTTTTCATGTGTTTGTTAGCCATCTGTATGTCTTCTTTGGAAAAATGTCTATTCATGTCATTTGCCCATTTCTTAACTGGATTATTTGTTTTTTGGGTGTTGAGTTTGTTAAGTTTTTTTTTTTTTTTTTTAAAGATTTTATTTATTTTTTGACAGAGAGAGAGACAGCGAGAGAGGGAACACAAGCATGGGGAGTGGGAGAGGGAGAAGCAGGCTTCCCGCTGAGCAAGGAGCCCGATGTGGGGCTCGATCCCAGGACTCTGGGATCATGACCTGAGCCGAAGGCAGACGCTTAACGACTGAGCCACCCAGGTGCCCCGAGTTTGTTAAGTTTTTTATAGATTTTGGATACTAACCCTTTATCAGATATGTCATCTGCAAATATCTTCTGTCATTCCAAGGGTTGCCTTTTAGTTCTGTTGATTGTTTCCTTTGCTGTGCGGAAGCTTTTTATCTTGATTAAGTCCCAATAGTTTATTTATTTTTTAAAAAGATTTTATTTATGGGGCACCTGGGTGGCTCACTGAGTTAAGCATCTGCCTTCAGCTCGGGTCGTGATCCCAGGGTCTTGGGATTGAGCCCCGTGTCGGGCTTTCTGCTCAGCTGGGAGCCTGCTTCTCCTTCTCCCTCTGCCTGCTGCTCCCCCAGCTTGTGCTCTCTCTCTCTGTCAAATAAATAAATAAATAAAATCTTAAAAAATTATTTATTTATTTATTTGACAGAGAGAGAGAGAGAGCACAAGGAGGGGGAGCTGCAGAGAGATAGGGAGAAGCAGGCATCCCACTGAGCAGGGAGCCCGATGTGGGGCTTGATCCCTGGGATCATGACCCGAGCAGAAGGCAGATGCTTAACCGAGTGAGCCACCCGGGTGCTCCCCCCACCCAATAGTTTATTTTTGCTTTTGTTTCCCTTGCCTTAGGAGATGTGTCTAGCAAGAAGTTGCTATGGCCAATGTCAAAGAGGTTACTGCCTGTGTTCTCCTCTAGGAGATGGTTTTCTGTCTCACATTTGGGTCTTTCTTACATTTTGAATTTATTTTTGTGTATGGTTTAAGAGAGTGGTCCAGTTTCATTATTTTGCATGTTGCTCTCCAGTTTTCCCAACACCATTTGTTGAAAAGACTCTTTTTTCAATTGGGTATTCTTTCCTGCTTTGTTGAAGTTTAATTGACCATGTAGCTATGGGTTCATTTCTGGGTTTTCTGTTCTGTTCTATTGATCTATGTGTCTGTTTTTGTGCCAGTACCATACTGTCTTGATAACTATAGCTTTGTAATATAACTTAAAGTCTGGAATTGTGATGCCTCCAGCTTTGCTTTTCTTTTTCAAGGTTGCTTTGGCTATTTGGGGTCTTTTGTGGTTCCATACAAAGTTTTGGATTTTTTTGTTCTAGCTCTGTGAAAAATGCTATTGGTATTTTGATAGAGATTGCATTAAATATGTAGATTGCTTTGGATAGTATGGACATTTTAGCAATATTTGTTCTTCCAGTCCATGAGCATGGAATATCTTTCCATTTGTTTGTGTTGTCTTCAATTTCTTTCATCAGTGTTTTATAGTTTTCAGAGTACAGGTCTTTCACCTCCTTGGTTAAATTTATTCCTAGGTATTTTATTATTTTTGGTGCAATTGTACATGGGATTATTTTGTTAATTTCTTTCTCCTGCTTCATTATTAGTGTATAGAAATGGAATGGATTTCTGTACACTGATTTCTTATCCTGTGACCTCATGAAATCATTTATCTGTTCTAGTAATTTTTTGGTGGAGTCTTTAGGGTATACTATCATGTCATCTGCAAATAATGAAAGTTTTACATCTTCCTTACCAATTTGGATGCCTTTTATTCCTTTTTCTTGTCTGAGAGGTGTGGCTAGGACTTCCAGTAGTATGCTGGAAAGAAGTGGTAAGAGTAGACATCCTTCTCTTTTTCCTGACCTTAGGGGAAAAAGCTCTCAGTTTTTCACCATTGAGTGTGATTTTAGCTGTGGGTTTTTCATATATGGCCTTTATTATACTGAGGTACGTTCCCTCTAAACCTACTTTGTTGAGGGTTTTTATCATGAATGGATGTTGTACTTTGTCAAATGCTTTTTCTGCATCTGTTGAAATGATCATATGATTTTTATCTTTCTCTTGTTGATGTGATGTATCATGCTGACTGATTTGCAAATATTGAACCACCCTTGCAACCCAGGAATAAATCCCACTTGATGGTGGTGAATGGCTTTTTAATGTATTATTGGATTAGGTTTGCTAGTATTTTGTTGAGGATTTTTGCATCTTTGTTCATCAGAGATACTGGCCTGTAGTTCTCTTTTTTTGTAGTGTCTTTATATCCAGTTGTGATATCAGGGTAATACTGACCTCCTAGAATGAATTTGGAAGCTTTCCTTCCTCTTCTATTTTTTCTGAATAGTTTGAGAAGAATAGGTATTAACTCTTCCTTATTTATTTTTTTATTTTTTATTTATTTATTTTATTTTATTTTATTTTTTTTAGATTTTATTTATTTATTTGAGAGAGAGAGAGAATGAGAGAGAGCACATGAGAGGGGAGAGGGTCAGAGGGAGAAGCAGACTCCCTGCCGAGCAGGGAGCCCGATGCGGGACTCGATCCAGGGACTCCAGGATCATGACCTGAGCCGAAGGCAGTCGCTCAACCAACTGAGCCACCCAGGCGCCCTTATTTATTTTTTTAAAAAAGATTTATTTATTTATTTTCTTAGAGAGTGTGAACAGGGAGAGGGGGAGAAGCAGACTCCCTGCTGAGCCCAACACGGGGCTTGATTTCATGACCCTGAGCCAAAATTGAGTCAGATGCTTAACTGACTGAGCCACCCATACACCCCATAGGTATTAATTCTTTTATTTTTTAAGATTTTATTTATTTATTTGTCAGAGAGAGAGAGAGAACGAGAGCCCAAGCAGGAGGAGTGGCAGGCAGAGGGAGAAGCAGGCTCCCCATGGAGCTGGGAGCCCAGCTCTGGGATGCTGGACTCAATCCCAGGATCCTGGGATCATGACCTGAGCTGAAGACAGATGCTTAACTGACTGAGCCACCCAGGCACCCTCTTTTCACTTTCATTTGCATGATAAATGCCTTCCCATCCCTTCACTTTCAACTGTATGTGTCTCTAGGTCTGAAAGGAGTCTCTTGTAGGCAGGATATAGATGACGCTTACTTTTTTATCCATCCCATCACCCTATTTTTTTTTTGTTTGTTTGTTTGTTTGTTGTTTTAGAGAGAGGGAGGGGAGGCAGGGGCAGAGGGCAAGGGAGAGAGAATCTTAAGCAGGCTCCCCACCCAGTACGGAGCCTGATGCGGGGCTCCATCTCACAACCCTGAGATCATGACCTGAGCTGAAATCAAGAGCCCGACGCTTAACTGACTGAGACACCCAGGTGCCCCACCCTGTGTCTTTTGATTGGAGCATTTAGTCCATTCACTTTTGAAGTAATTATTGATAGGTATGCTTATTTTATGTTCTCTGTTCCTTTTTTTAAAAAAAATTTTTCCTATTTTCTTTTTTAAAAAAAGATTATTTTTTAATAGTTTTTTATTTTATATTTTTAGATTTTATTTATTTATTTGTCAGAGAGAGAGAGTGAGAGAGCAAGAAAGCACAAGCAGGGGGAGCAGCAGGCAGAGAGAGAAGTAGAATCCCCCCTGAGCTAGGAGCCTGATGCGGGACTTGATCCCAGAACCCTGGGATCATGACCTGAGCCGAAGGTAGATGTTTACCCGACTGAGCCACCCAGGGGCCCCATTTATTTATTTTATTTTATTTTTAATTTTATTTATTTATTCATGAGAGACAGAGAGAGAGAGAGAGAGAGAGAGAGAGAGGCAGAGGGAGAAGCAGGCTCCCAAGGAGCAGGGAGCCCGATGCGGGACTCGATCCCAGGACCCTGAGATCATGACCTGAGCCGAAGGTAGATGCTTAACCATCTGAGCCACCCAGGCGCCCCCCATTTATTTATTTTAGAGAGAGGGAGAGAGAGAGCATGAGTGGGAGGCTTGATCGCACAACCCTGAGATCATGACCTGAACCAAAACCAAGAGTCGGACACTTAACTAACTGAGCCAACCAGGCACCTATTCTCTTGATGCTTTTAAAATTCTCTCTTTATTACTACTTTTTTTTCATTTTAATTACTATGTGTCTTGGTGTGGACCTCCTTGGGTTGGTTTCGTTGGGGCTCTTTGTGCCTTTCAGCTCTGATTTCTGTTTCATTCCCCAGATTCAGGAAGTTTTTAGTTATTATTTCTTCAAATAAATTTTCTGCTCCATTTTCTCTCTCTTCTCCTTCTGGGATCCCATAATGCAAATGTTATTAGGCTTGATGGTGTTGCTGAGTTCCCTCAGTCTATTTTCATTTTTTATTATTTTTTTCTCTCTCCTATTCAGCTTGATTGCTTTCCATTACTCTGTCCTCCAGGTTACTGATCCCTTTTTTTTTTTTAAGATTTTATTTATTTGACAGAGAGAGACACAGCGAGAGAGGGAACACAAGCAGGGGAGTGTGAGAGGGAGAAGCAGGCTTCCCGCTGAGCAGGGAGCCTGATGCAGGACTCGATCCCAGGACCCTAGGATCTTGACCTGAGCCGAAGGCAGACGCTTAACGACTGAGCCACCCAGGCGCCCATATCTGATCCCTTCTTTTGCTTCCTCTAGTCTACTATTTATTCCATCCATTGCATTTTTTTAAAAAGATTTAATTTATTTATTTGAGAGATAGCAAGAGAGAGCATGAGTGAGGGACAGGGAGAAGGAGAGCCCCCTGACATTGGGCTTGATCCCAGGACCCCGGAATCATGACCTGAGTTAAGGCAGACACTTAGCCAACTGAGCCACCCAGGCACCCCCATCCATTGTATTTTTAATTTCATTTCTTAAGTTCTTCATCTCTGATTTTTTTTAAATGTTTTCTCTTTGTTGAGGGTCTCACTGAGGTCCTCTACTCTTTTCTCCAGTCCAGTGGTCTTTATGACTATTACTTTAAAGTCTCTATATCTCTGTTTTGTTTAGCTCTCTTGCTGTGATTTTGTCCTGGTCTTTCATTTGGGACATATTCCTCTGTCTCCTCATTTTGTCTAACTCTCTCTGTCTGTTTCTATGTGTTAGGAAACTCACCTACATCGCCTGCTTTTGAAAGTAGTGGCCTTGGGCTCCTTGCTCAGCAGGGAGCCTGCTTCTCCCTCTCTCTCCCTCTGCTTGTTCTCTCTCTGTCAAATAAATAAAAAGTCTTTAAAAAAAAAATTCTATTAAAAAAAAAAAAGGGACGCCTGGGTGGCTCAGTTGGTTAAGCGACTGCCTTAGGCTCAGGTCATGATCCTGGAGTCCCAGGATCGAGTCCCGCATCGGGCTCCCTGCTCGGCAGGGAGTCTGCTTCTCCCTCTGACCCTCCCCCCTCTCATGCTCTCTATCTCATTCTCTCTCAAATAAATAAATAAAATCTTTAAAAAAAAGAAGAAAAAAAAAAGAAAGTAGTGGCCTTATGAAGAAGAGGTCCTGTAGTGCCCTGCAGTGCAGTGTCCCCTGTTCACTGGAACCTGGCTCTTCAAGTGTGTCTTATGTGTGTTGCATATGCCCTACTGTTGTGGCTGAGCCATTTTTTCCTTTGGTCCACTTGTCTGCAATGGCTCTCTGCCCATTGTAGGGAAGGTTTGGTCTCTGTATTGTTAGTGGGCCAGTTTAGGGCCACCTTGGGCTTGAGCTGAGTCAGACTAGGCATTTGCCAGAGATGCAGTAGCACTGAGCTACAGGGTGCTTTACCTTTGTTGTCCCCTGAGAAGCTTTTGTTGGTGGGTGGGGACTGCAGTCAGACCAGATATCTGACCTAGCCCACTGCTGGGCCTGTACTCAGACTGCTGTGTGTGGTTATCTTGCTTCTTTCCTGGGGCAGTAGTCAATTTGGAGTGGTGCTTGCCCCTGTCAGGGCTGCTTGCACAATGCCAGGCTTGTGACACTGTTTTGCATGGGTTCTGGCCAAGGGAGTATTGGAGGGGGCAGGTCTGCAAGAGAACATGGGGACGGGGCATGCTGTCAGCAAGCTGGGTGGAGAGCGTTGGTGCCACACTTTTCTGCATGGGTGTCTGTGTATCTAGACTGGGGGGCAGGAGGTGGAAATGGGGTCTACCAGCTCTTTTGTTCTTTGAGAAGTCTCCCAAGGCACATGGTCTGAGATTAGTAAACAAATCAACCTCTTGTATACCTTAGGCATTTTTCAAACTGCTGCTTCTATGCTGTACCTCCATGGGGCTGTTTGTTGTGCTCTCTCTTTAAGGGTAGGGACTCAGTTCCTAACACCCCCCCATCCCTGCCACAACCCTCCCAGAGCCAAGCCTACTGATTTTTAAAGTTCCAGGTGTTAAATTCCACTGACTGTTGGGCTCCTCTGGTTTTCAAAGCCAAATGTTATAGGGATTCTTCTTCCTGTGTGGGTTCCCCATGCCTGGGGTACCTGGTGTGAGGTTCTGTTTCTTGCCCCCTCCATGCCCAGCACATTCCTCCCTTCCATGGACAGCCCCACAGGTCTATTTAGCTCCCAACCTATCTTTGCCCTTCATACCCTCTTCAGTGTGACCTCTTCTCTACATTTAGCTATGAAGAGTCTGTTCTGCTAGTCTTTGGTTGTTCTGGGTTATTTACACTGATGAGGTTGTTATCTAGTTGTGCCCATGGATGAAGTGAGCTTAGGATCCATCTTCTCTAGAAGTCTACATTAACAATTTTACAATCTAGAAAAGCATTTTCTTGAATGACTTTACCTGATCTTGCTCTTCCAGTTGAATGATCTAATACAACTTGGGACCCCAATTATAGTCCTGTGGCTACTTTGTCAAGCTAACTTACATGTGACCAAGACTAAGTTTCTCCCCTTCAAATGATGAAATTCTCACTATTAAAAATATTGTTTTGGTTGGGCGCCTGGGTGGCTCAGTTGGTTAAGCGACTGCCTTCGGCTCAGGTCATGATCCTGGAGTCCCGGGATCGAGTCCCACGTCGGGCTCCCTGCTCAGCAGGGAGTCTGCTTCTCCCTCTGACCCTCCTCCCTCTCCTGCTCTTTGTCTCTCATTCTCTCTCTCTCAAATAAATAAATAAAATCTTAAAAATATTGTTTTGGTTATATCTCTAGTTTGTCCTATAAAATAACTTTATAACTTTTGTTCATTATTTCTTACTTACTTGCTGTGTTACCTTTCTCTCAAGACTCAGTCCCTTTCAGTGGATGTTCCTTGCAAGTTTTTGCATCATTTTATATAATCTCTAAAAACTCAGCACTACCCAATAATTTATTCCAGCTGTCATCTTTGCTAAGTGCTTGGCTTTATTTCCGACAATCCTAGTATTTGCACACATTTCTATGAAGCTCATATGTTATTCATCCAATTCTAATCTTATTCCATGGGTAGGGCAGGTATTATTACATTTTATTTTATTTTTTTATTGTATCCTGGCTCTCAGTCTCCAATAAACATTTATCATATTGCTTTAATTATACTAGATAATCAGTAAATGATTAGTGATGATGATGATGACACATAATACTTTATATTAATCAAAGCCTTTTAACATGTTACCTAACATTAACATTGTGCTGTGGGTAAGACATATATTATCATTTCCATTAAAAAGAAAGGGAAAATAGATGCAAAAAAGGCAAGTGACTTATGTAAAGTTATCCAATAAATTAATGGTTAAGCTTTCTTCCCACACTTACAAAAATGTTTCCTCAAAGGCCTGGGAGTCCTTGCTCTCTTTTTTGAGGTGCAGGGGAGAGCAGATAATTTTTAATTTTTTTTTAAACAAATACACCAAAGAGAGATGCCTGGGTGACTCAGCTGGTAAGCATCTGACTCTTGATTTTGGCTCAGGTCGTGATCTCAGGGTTGTGAGACAGAGCCCTGCATGGGGCTCCTCACTCAGGGGGGAGTCTGCTTGGGATTCTCTCTCTCCCTCCCTCCAACCTCCCTGCCCCACTCACTGTCTCCCTCTCCCTCTCACTCCCTTGCTTTTGCTCTCAAAATAAATAAATAAATAAAATTTTAAACACCAAAGAATCACGCAATCCTGCCAGCATTGGATGCAATCCTGGGCCACAAGTCTACACAATCCTTTGCAACTGGTCCTGTGATAGCAGAACATTTTGTTTTGCCTTTATTGTTTACTATGACCCCTGTGTTATCTTCAAAATAGAGAAACATGCCATCTTTTCTCCAGTATGATTTTCGTTGTAGAATTACTACTACTGGATGTACCTTCTTTCTGAGCTCCGGTTTGTGTTTCTTCACTGTGGCCATCACCATGTCACCCACACCAGCAGCAGGAAGTCTACGCAGTTGTCCTTTGAGCCCCTTCACAAAGATGATAAACAGAGTTTTGGCTTCTGTGTCACAGCTCCTATGTGAAGACCCAGGGAAATCTAGAATTTCACACCAGAAGATCCACCACATCCTTACTTTGACATCTTTTTTTTTTTTTAGATTTTATTTCTTTATTTGTCAGAGAGAGCACAAGTAGGGGAAGTGGCAGGCAGAGGGAGAAGCAGGCTCCTCGCTGAGCAAGAAGCCCACTGTGGGACCCCATCCGGGATCATGACCGGAGCCGAAGGCAGGTGCTTAACGAACTGAGCCACCCAGGTGTCCCGCTTACTTTGACATCTTGAATGCTGGAAAGGGACAGAAAGCTTCCGGCTGTTTTGACAAGAACTTGCTGGTTACTGTATTTTATTTATTTATTTGAGAGAAAGCGAGCGAGAGAGAGCGCATAGCAGGGGGCGGGGCAGAGAGAGAGGGACAAGCAGACTCCCTGCCAACTGGAGAGCCCAGTGCAGGGCTTGATCCCAGGACCCTGAGATCACGACCTGAGCTGAAGTCAGATGCTTAACTGACTGAGCCAGCCAGGCACTCCCTGCTTATTTTTAAAAAAATTTTTTTATTAACATATAATGTATTATTTGTTTCAGGGGTACAGGTCTGTGATTCATCAGTCTTACACAATTTACAGTGCTCACCATAGTACATACCCTCCCCAATGTCTATCACCCAGCCACCCCATCCCTCCCACCGCCCCCCTCCACTCCACTCCACTCCCTGCTTACTTTTAAAGATTTTATCATGTGTTTCATTTTTTCATTTAAGGTCATGACTTTAATAGCTGTGACTTGGTAAACATGTACCTATGCAAAGTAGTACCTAGGACAGAAAACTTCCCAGAACAGAAAAAACCCCAGGAAGTGAGGTTCAAGGATTATTCATTTTTTCACTAAATGAATCTGAACTTGGAAAACTGTAGGTACTCTTTTTTTTTTTAACCTGACTTGGATGAAAATGGACAAATATTTTAATATTTTAATTTAGACTCCTGTATTTCTCTATTTTCATGTTCACTAGCTTGTTATTGCCACCTAATATGGTGTGTAGGGTGGAGCAGAAGTTGCAGCTGGACTTTCAGGTATGGAGTCCAGGGCCCTTTTATCACTATCATGCTATTATAAATTTATGAAAAAAACCCCACTTTGTTTTCATGACTTTAGGGTAGCAGATAGGTTTTTTTTTTTTTTTTAATAGAAAGAAATGCAGAAGAGAGAGCTTATGCCACAGGCTGTCTAATACATATGTCTTACTTTAAACATAAATTATACTGTCATTCTACTTGTAAGTGAAACTGCTTTATGACTAAGCTTTGTCAAGGCTGTGCCCCTCCTGGCATGGATTGCTCTTGGCCATTTACATTAGTTTGGGCTAGTTATATTCACAATTTCCTGGGTAATTAAAAAATAATTTAAAAAATGAAGTAGAAGCCCCTTTATCTGATACTGTAGTTTGTCACATCACCACAAAACACCTTGCTCAGACTTGTAAATGCATCTTTTGGTGAGGATTCCAGACATTTGTTATCTGCATAAAACTTTTATACCAAATATTGATGTCAGTAATGTAAAAGCAGTGTAATTTTAGGAATCAAAACTTTATACAAATATTCCCAGATGTCAGTGCCAAATGTTATGGTTTGATTTTTTTCCCCCAGTTTTATTGAGAAATATTTGGCATACATCACTGTATACGTTTAAGGTGCATAGGATGATGGTTTAGTTTATGTATGTTGTGAAATGATTACCACAATATGTTCAGCTAACATCCATCTTCTTATATAGCCACAATAAAAAGAAAAGAAAGAAGAATAAAGGAAAAACGTTTACTCCCCACCCCCCCCTCTGTTTAACCACAAGACTGATCTCTTGTGGTCAGGCATGAGGTGATAGTTCATTGTGATTTTAATTTTCATTTCCCTAATGACTAGTAATGTTGAGTACTTTTTCATATACCTGTTGGCCTTTCATATATTATTTTTGGGAAAATGTCTATTTCGGTCTTTGCCCATTTTTAAACTGGATTATTATTTTTTTGCTAGTAAGTTGTATGAGTTCTTTATATATTTTGGGTATTAACCCCTTATCAGATACATGGTTTGCAAATATATTTTCTGATTCCATAGGTTGCCTTTTCACTTTGCTGATGGTTTCTTTTGCTGTGTAGAAGCTTTCTAGTTTGTTTAGTCCCAAGTGTTTATTTTTGATTGTGTTGCTTATGCTTTAGGTGTCATTTCTAAAAAATCACTACCAAGACCCCTGTAAAGGAACTCTGTTCCTATATTTTGTTCTAGGAATTTCATGATATCAAGTCTTACATTTAAGTATTTAATCCATTTCTTTTTTTTTTTAAAGATTTTATTTATTTATTTGACAGAGAGAGCCACAGAGAGAGAGGGAACACAAGCAGGGGGAGTGGGAGAGGGAGAAGCAGGCTTCCCACTGAGCAGGGAGCCCAATGCAGGGCTCGATCCCAGGACCCTGGGATCATGACCTGAGCCGAAGGCAGACGCTTAAAGACTGAGCCACCCAGGCGCCCTTCAAGTTAATTTTTGTAAGTGGTGCAAGATACTGGTCCAGTTACATTCTTTTACATGTGAATACCAATTATCCCAGCACCATTACTGAAGAGATTGGCTTTTCTCCATTGAGTATTCTTGACTCCCTTGTCAAATATTAGTTGGTCGTATGTTTGGGTTTATTTCTCAGCTCCTGGTTCTGTTCCATTGGCCGATTTGGGTCTGTTTTATGGTAGTACTGTACAGTTTTGGTGACTATACCTTTATTGTATAGCTTGAAATCAGGAAGAGTGATACTTCCTGCTTTGTTCTTTCTTAGGATTTCTTTGGCTTTTCAGGCTCTTTTATGGTTCCATATAAATTTTAGGAGCATTTTGTCTACTTCTGTAAAAAAGTGCCATTGGAATCTTGATAGAGATTGTACTAAATCTATAAATGGCTTTTAGTAGTATTGACATTTTAACAATATTAATTCTTCCAATCCAAGAACACAGGTTATCTTTCCATTTACTTGTATTTTCTTCAATTTACTTCATCAATATCTTGTAGTTTTCAGCATAGAGATCTTTTATGTCCTTAGTTAAATGTATTCCTAAGTATTTTACTGTTTTTGATGCTATTGTAAATAGGACTGATTTCTTTATTTCTTTTTCAGAAATTTCATTTTAGTGTATGTTAATTTTTTTATTACCAAACTTTTTTTTATTATGTTAATCACCATACATTACATCATTAGTTTTTGATGTAGTGTTCCATGATTCATTGTTTGCGTATAACACCCAGTGCTCCATGCAGTACGTGCCCTCTTTAATACCCATCACCAGGCTAACCCATCCCCCCACCCCCCTCCCCTCTAGAACCCTCAGTTTGGTTGTATGTTAATTTTATATCTCGTAACTTTACTGAATTCATTAATTAGGTTTAACAGTTTTTTGGTTGAGTCTTTAGGATTTTCTATATTATATATCATCTGCAAATCAAGGCAATTTTACTTCTTCCTTTCTTATTCTGATCTTTTCTTTTCTTGCCTGACTGCTCTATCTAGAACTTCCAGTACTATGTTGAATAGTAGTGGTGAGTGTGGGTACCTTTGTGTTGTTCTTGATCTTAAAATTTTCATCCTTTTACCATTGAGTACAATGTTAGCTATGGACATGTCATATATGGCCTTTCTTATGTTGAAATATATTCCTTCTATGCCTAATTTTTAAGAGTTTTCATTGATTGTGGATAGATGCTGAATTTTGCCAAATGCTTTTTCTGCATCTATTGAGATGATCATGATTCTTTTCTTTCATTCTATTAATGTGATATATCATATTGATTAATATGCATATGTTGAACCATCCTTGCAGCCCAGGGATAAATCCCACTTGATCATGGTGAATGATCCTTTTAATATGCTGTGGAATTCATTTTGTGATATTTAATGAGAGACAGATTTCCTATATTTCAGGCCCCACAGACCCAAATTCATTTTAAAACTGGCCAAATTCATATTCCATACAAGTTTTTATCTAAATATATATAAAATATGAGCATTTGGGAAAAAAATCCTTCAGACTCAGTAAGTAAAAAAAATTTGATTAAAATAGAAAATCATTCAAAAAGATAATATGTACCTAAAATATTTTATTTTAGTATAAAATGTAAAAATGAATATTATACCAGTCTTTTGATTTTAGGCCAAAGCTCTTTTTTTTTTTTTTAAGATTTTATTTATTTATTTGATAGAGCACAAGCAGGCAGAGCTGCAGGGAGAAGGAGAGGGAGAGGGAGAAGCAGGTTTCCTGCTGGGATCATGACCTGAGCTGAAAGAAGATGCTTACCTGACTGAGCCACCCAGGTGCCCCTAGGCCAAAGCTTTTATTAGCAGTTATTTTTTAAGTAGTCTGCTGATGTTTTGATGCTGTTGGTTTTAGAATTCCTTTAGGTTTTTATGACTTCTATTCTTAATTTTTTTTTATACTTTTCCTACTCATGTACAATTTCACAGTTTTTTCTTGAATACCTTTTCTGAAGTCATTCCAAAGCTCCCACTTAGTTATCTTTTTCCCTAATAACACTTCATTTTTCTTTTAATAAAACATCATTTTGCATAGTATTTAATTACATAATTTGCATAGAAGTACAGTTGACATAAATAGGTTCAGGATCAAACAATGACCCTCAGAAAGTGAACACCTCATCCAGTGAGAGCTAGAGAGTAGAGGCATTACTGGAGCCTACCTGCTTGGTCCTGAGACTCTTGTACTGGGAGCCTGTCTAGTCATTAGGCAGGAATGGAGAACATTTGTGAGACAGTTAAGTGATGATTGGTTGAAAGAGCCTCTATTATACTCAGCTTTTGTTGTAGCTATAAGAACAATTGAAGGAATGGAATTTTAGTGTGATTTATTCATATTGTCTATTAACATTAACCAAGTTCTTCAGGTACTTGACCTCCCCACATTTAAAAATACTGATACAAGTTGGCCTAGCAATAAAGGGCATTTTGTGTTTGTGAAATGATTTGGTTCAAATTATTTCATATGCAATTGAAAAATATTTACAAATGCATTTAAATGCCTCTTCTATCACAAGAGGGCACTCATGCCCCATTCTTTATATCAAGTGCTGTTTCAGGCATTGATTTGAGAGGAATTATAACTGAAATAAAATTTCAACTACAAATTGAATTTTAAGTTCAGTAAACTATTATCTGGCAGAACTGGGGATTAGTGATTATGCAAAAACAGAGATTCATAATATATTAATATTATACAAGGATTTTCACACACAGAATATAAAAATATGCAAAACTTGCTATGGTAAACAATATTTCATTTTTTTGATGAGTCATTCCAAGGTCTTCATTATTTTAAAATGTGATTATTATTTTATTAATTATTGAATTATTGAAAAGGTTTCCAGTCATCTATCACACAATCAGTCAACAGACTAAGCATCTACTCTGTTATTTATCTTCTTTGGACAACAGATTTACTGTATTTTAGAGAATGTATCAGGTATTGCATCAGTTTATTTAAATTGCAGCTTTAATAATTTTAGCATGTATTAGTTATCTATCACTGCCTATTTACCCTTAAACTTAGTAGTTTAAAGTAACAATCATTTATTATCTCATAGTTTCTAAGGGTCAGGAATCTGGGAATAGTTTAGCAGGGTGCCTTTTACTCAGGGTGTCTCACAAGATGGCAGTCAAGCTCTTGGCCAAGATGTCAGTCATCTCAAGGCTCAATTGGGACTGAAGAATTTGTTTCCAAGCTCACTTTCTTGGTTCTCTCCACAGAGCAGCCTTACAACATAACTGACTACCTCCCTGGCCAAGTGATCTAAATGGAAGAAAGATAGAGTCCTTAAGATGGAGGCCATAATCTTTTTATAACCTAATCTCTGAAGTGACATCCTTCTGCTATATTTTATTAGAAATGAGTCTAAATCCCTCTACACTAAATGGGAGGGGATTATACAAGGGTGTGAATACCAGGATATAGGGGTCATTGGAACCCAGCACAGAGGCTGCTACTACATAGTTAAATAAATATGAGCCATGTAAAAACAGAAATCTCCCCAGATAGTTAGAACCAAGGATTATTACTTTGTCATTGGGTGAATCTGGACATGACAGAGTTGTGATACTCAAAATTTTAACCAGAATGGTAGTAAAACAAATATCTGAATTTGTATTCAAGGTTTGAAAAAATTTCTTTATTAACCCATTGTGTTTGGCATAAACAAACAAATAGGGAAAATGACTGAAAATTTGCTAAAATTTGAAAGAAAATGGAATCTAAAATGTTGGATTTGGAGGGGTGCTTTGGTGGCTCAGTTGGTTAAGTATCCATCTCACGATTTCAGCTCAGGTCATGACTTCATGGGCTGTGAGATCGAGCCCTATGTTGGGCTCCCCGCTCAGCAGGGAGTCTGCTTAAGATTCTCTCCCTCTGCCCCTCCTCCCACTCATGGGCGCTTCCGCGCACTTGCACTTTCTCCCTCTCTCTCATCAAATAAAACATAAATCTTTAAAAAAAGATGTTGGATTTGGAGTTGACAATATGGTGGGACCAGGTGGTACTGGAACTGGTTTTTGAGTCCATGTTCTCTAGCCAGAGCCAACCCTGGGCTATGGTGATATGGAATGGGCAAAGGTCAGATGACCACTCTGAGGAGTTTCCTGTGCTCCTCAAGGAAACCCATATATCAGGAACCTCCTGAGATCTTGAAAATGGGCAGGAATTGTGATGATTTTATTACTCAACTGAGACCTTTCATCTTCCTCCCAGGCATTCCTTACAAAGTGATCTGTTAATTGTTCATCTTTATGCAAAAAGAATGGATGGGTTTTTCCAGTTTTGTGGTATCTTGATACTCGATAATTTAGATACGAATTTCATGTTAATTTTGTAACTTTCCTAAGTACGGATTAAAATATACTGCTCACCTATCTTATTTTTCTATTTATTTTAAGTGTTTATTTTAAAAATGTTCACTTTATTTTCAAAATAGGTGATACAGTGACTTAGCATAAAATTCAGAATGTTTCAGGAGAGTATATTCTAAAAGTCTTCCTCTCACTTTTATTTCTCAGTCCCCGAGTTCCTTCCAATTTACCCATGTTTAGGATATCCTTCCTGACCTATTAAATATACATATAAGAATTATATATACAGATAAAAGTTTTTTCTTTTCTTAGGCAAACGAGAGTATTCCATACACACTGTTCCATTCCTTTCTTTTTTCATTTAACAATATGTCTTGGTGGGGCACCTGGGTGGCTCAGTCGGTTAAGCGTCTGCCTTCAGCTCAGGTCATGATCCCAGGGTCCTGGGATCGAGCCCCACGTCAGGTTCCCTGCTCAGCCGGGAGCATGCTTCTCCCTCTGCCTGCCGTTCTGCCTACTTGTGCTCTCTCTCTGTCATATAAATAAATAAAATCTTTAAAAAAACAAACAATAGGGACGCCTGGGTGGCTCAGTCGGTTAAGCGTCTGCCTTCGGCTCAGTTCATGATCCCAGGGTCCTGGGATCGAGTCCCGCATCGGGCTCCCCACGGCGGGGAGCCTGCTTCTCCCTCTGCCTCTGTCTCTCTCTCTGTCTCCCATGAATAAATAAATAAAATCTTTAAAAAAAAAAAAAAAAAAACAAAAAAAAACAAACAATATATCTTGGCATTCTTGTCATATCAGCTTCTTCATTCTTATTTAAAGACTGTGTGGGGCGCCTGGGTGGCTCAGTCGTTAAGCATCTGCCTTCGGCTCAGGTCATGATTCCAGGTCCTGGGATCGAGCCCCGCATCGGGCTCCCTGCTCGGCGGGAAGCCTGCTTCTCCCTCCCCCACTCCCCTTGCTTGTGTTTCCTCTCTCGCTGTGTCTCTCTCTGTCAAATAAATAAATGAAATCTTTAAAAAAAAAAAAAGACTGTGTAATATTCCATTGTATCAATGTACAATAATTTATTTATCCTGTTCTCTGTTGATAGACTTGGGGTTTCCAAGTCTTTGCTATTTAAACTATGTTACAAAACCAATCTTGTTTATTAATTTTGCTTTTATTTATTTTATTTTTTAAAAATATTTTATTTATTTATTTGACAGAGAGAGACACAGTGAGAGAGGGAACACAAGCAGGGGGAATGGGAGAGGGAGAAGCAGGCTTCCCGCGGAGCAGGGAGCCCGATGCAGGGCTTGATCCCAGGACCCTGGGACCATGACCGGAGCCGAAGGCAGATGCTTAACGACTGAGCCACCCAGGCACCCCTTGCTTTTATTTTTAAAATTTAAATATCATTAATTTTTGATGATTCAGGAGGCATATTTAAAGATTTTATAGTGCATAAGGGTTATTATTATATCAGTTAACAGTGTACAACATCGTAGATATAAAAGCTATAAATATTGGGACACCTGGGTGGCTCAGTCAGTTAAGCCTCTGACTTCAGCGCAGGTCATGATCTCAGGGTCCTGGACTGAGCCCTGCAGAGGCTCCACGCTCAGTGGGGAGTCTGCTTGTCCCTTTCCCTCTCTCTGTGCCCCTCTCCCAGCTCATGATCTCTCTCTCTCTCTCTCAAATAAGGAAATAAAATCTTTTAAAAAAAGCCATAAGTATTAGCCTAGATTTTTAAAAAAGATTTATTTATTTATTAGAGAGAGAAAGAGAGAGAGTGGAGGGGCAGAGGGAGAGAATCTTTTTTTTTTTTAAGGTTTTATTTATTTATATGACAGAGAGAGACACAGAGAGAGAGGGAACACAAGCAGGGGGAGTGGGAGAGGGAGAAGCAGGCTTCCCGCCGAGCAGGGAGCCGTATGCGGGGCTCGATCCCAGCACCCTGGGATCATGACCGGAGCCGAAGGCAGACGCTTAACGACTGAGCCACCCAGGCGCCCCGGAGAGAGAGAATCTTAAGCAGACTCCCCGCTGAGTGTAGAGCTGGACGGTGGGGCTCGATCCCACAACCCTGAGATCATGACTGAGTCAAAATCAAGATTTCGACACTTAACCGACTGAGCCACCCAGGCATCCCAGCCTAGATTTTTAGTAACTATAAGATATACTTTAAATTTTGTCATTTCTCTACTGTTTATTATGAAAAATTTTAATCATACAGAAAAGATGAAGTAATAGTATAATGAATACCTATATACCTATCATCTAGATTTAAAATTTGTTCATATTTTGCCACATTTGCCTGCTTTTTTAATCCACAGAAAATCTCCACCTATACAAACTTTGACAAAGCATAGAGTATAAAATACATAAGGAGAGAAAACTTGGGCTATTTGAATTTTTAGTTCTTCCTGTTATAAAAAAATGAGCTTTATCGTACTTAATCTCAGCAAAAGATTTACTGAAGTGTCCAGGTCTTATAATGTTCTCAGCTAAATAATGTTTGGCATTGTACAGATAAAGTATAAATTATATGAACCCAAGGAACTTAATACAATGGGTTTAGGGACAAAGGAGCCCTGTGTCCAGATGTCCCACAGACTCTGCACCTTCTTAGCCTTCCTTCTTTCCTTCCTTTCTTCCTTTTTTCCTTCCTTCCTCCATATCTATTATTTTTTTAGAAGATTTTATTTATTTATTTGACACACACAGAGAGAGCACAAACAGGGGGGAAGGGGCAGAGGGAGAGGGAGAAGCAGGCTCCCCACTGAGCAGGGAGCCCGATGTGGGACTCAATCCCAGGATCCTGAGATCATGACTTGAGCTGAAGGCAGATGCTTCACTGAGCCATCCAGGCACCCCTCCCTATCTATTATTATTTTGACAATAATAATTGCAGGAAGCATTTATGGATCACTTTTCCCATACCAGGCATTTCTCTAATTAACTTGCACATATTAGCTTATTTAATCCTTACAACAAATCTGTGAACTAGGCATTATTATTATTATTATTACCCCAATTTTACAGATGAGGAAGAAATGGAAGCTCATATACATGGGAAAATGGCAGGAAAAGTCATGTCATGAGATTCCATTTTTGCATCTACTTTCAAGTAATTCTATAACAGTAACCTAGATTCAATTTATGAATCTCTATTACTGGCTTTTGTTGAAGAAGAGGGAAGAAATATAAAGAAATGTAATATGTTGTGTTATCTGGGGTTCAAATAGACTCTGATGAGTGAAATTAGGGGACATGCCTCTTCATCCCTAAACCATTTACATAAGTTGAGTTCCTTCTAGGGAGAAGATGTGAACTCTACCATTCTATAAGAATTCAGACACACATTTGGGCAAGTTAAGAGAGAGGACCACAATGGAAGTCTTAGATGATAGAGAGCATGGGCAAGTTTATCTGAGTGTAATTCAGAAAGAATGGTTTCTATGTGTTGCATAAGCATTAGTGCCATCTCTTCTGAGGAGTGTTGTTTTGGTTCTACCCACAATAGAATGATTACCGGGGTGCCTGGGTGGCACAGTTGTTTGAACAGCTGACTCTTGGTTTCAGCTCAGGTCGTGATCTCAGGGTTGTGAGATTGAGCCCTGTGTTGGGCTCCGTGCTCAGCATGGAGTCTGCTTGAGACTCTCTCTGCCCTTCCCTCCTGTACACATACTCTGTCTCTCTCAAATAAATAAATAAATCTTTAAAAAAAAAAAAAGAATGATTACCTAGTTTTGGGTGCTGCTGTTGGGAGAAGAGTTCCATCTCAGAGTGATGCCTCTGAGAGACTATTGAGGCTTGAGGCTGTGGGCTCTTGGCCTGGTCATTTATAGTGGTTAACCATAAATCAGGACTGACCCATTGGCTAGTGAAAGCACCCCTGATTTTCCTGGAAATTCTTGAGGAGAAATGATTTCCTTCTGGCAGTTAAGAAAGTGAGGACATGTACATTTGGAATTCTTTTTATACTTTTATGTGAAAGTTTACAGTCTCACTGGCAGATAGATAAGGGATATGATCTTGATAGAGATGGATCCATATCATTATAAAATATGTTGCTGGCCAGAACACATTCTTCTGGTGGCCAGAACCCCTAAGGCTCCAGGGTAACAGGAGGGCAGGAATATTTGGCTCATAGGATTTTAGAGGAGGCATTATTAACCCCATGGGTGTCCACCCAGTGTGAGTCAGGAGTTCCCAGTCCACATCTGATTCAGATAGGGACACCTTCACAAAAACTTTATTGAACCAGTATGAAAATATCTTCTAAGTTGTTTTCTAATCCAAGATTTTATATATCAGAGGACACACTTCATCTTTCCTAATCCACATGATCATTCACAAGGAAGAGTCTGTAACCAGCCCCAGCAAGGACACCTTCAGTCTTGGGCAGATGGATTCTAAACTGATTAGCAGGCAATGAAAAAATCGATAGCAGATGCATTATGTAAATATGGTCATTCAAAATTACCTTGAACGGATAAAGTTAGATACTTAGCAGAGAGGTGGGAGGGTGGGAGCAAATGGGAGGCTTATTTAGACTTTTTTTTTAAAGATTTTATTTATTTATTTGACAGAGAGAGACAGCGAGAGAGGGAACACAAGCAGGGGGAGTGGCAGGCAGAGGGAGAAGCAGACTCCCAGGCGAGCAGGGAGCCTGATGCGGGGCTTGATCCCAGGACCCCAGGATCATGACCTGAGCCGAAGGCAGACACTTAATGACTGAGCTACCCAGGCGCCCCTTAGATTATGTTTTGATAAGAGTCCTCCTCGTCATTAACATCTAACCTCTGCAACTATAAATTGTAAATATTCCACAGGTATTATACTGAGTTTTCAATTGATTTTAAAAGTTGGATTTATATATGGCCACAGTGCAGGTAATGTATGAGACAGAATTTGATTATAAACTAAGCAGAATTGATATTTTGTAGAAAATGTATAGTTTGTGGAAGGCCCCTGCAGATTCACTGGAGTATTTCTGTTTTTTTCTTTGAAGATCATTTGAAAATAAATAAAATCTATGATGAGATTACTTGATTAGCTTTGAACACCTTCATTTTATAACATTAAAGTGAGACTATTTTTGTGATGGCTTTGTAATGTGTTGATTGGGCTGAACTACATTTCCCAGAATTTCCTTTCCTGTGAATTTCCAGTTAGGGTAGGCCACAAGAGATATTCTTGTGCAAGATTAGTAGGGTGGAAATGAAGCAGTAACCATAGCTTACATACTTGGCCACTTACTGCTAGTTTCACATGGTTGGAACTGCAACCACTCCACCTTTCCCCGGTCCTCTTTCAGTTTCTCTCACTCTTCACCAGATGTGTGTTCACTCTGTTCTCGCTTGTGCCCGTTATACATCCATCTTCCCTTCCTGACTGCCTGCCCTGTGGACTTAAAGCTCCTTCATCAGCTTTGGGGACACTAGCCTTTACAGAGCCTGCTGAACAAGCTCTTACAATCCCTGTGTCAAATCCCTTCACAAAAGTGGTTCTCAACGGCGAGCAATTTTAAACCCCATGGGACATTTGGTGGTCTCTGGAGACATTTTTGATGATCTTGATGGGAATGAGGGCGTGGGAGGAACAGTGGTCCAGGCATGAGGGTTGCTGTTGGCATCCTGTTGGCAGAATTCAGATGTATGGCTAAGTATCCTGCAATGTGCAAGTCAGCATGCCCCCCCGCCCAACACACACAGAATTGTCTGGTCCAAAAATGTTTGGAAATTAAGAAACTCACAGGATTTGGACTGGATAGTTCTTTGTTATGGGGTGGGGGTAGAGGGGCTGTGGTTCTGTTTTTCAGATTGAACCCTGACTGATATTAATATTTTGAGCACTGGGTGTTACATGTAAGTAATGAATCACTAAGTTCTACTCCTGAAACCAATATTATGCTGTATGTTAACTAACTAAAATTTAATTAAAAACTTGAAGAAAAAGTCAAACATAAATGTTTTAGCAGTTTCTTCCTTGTCAGCAAAGTTATATTTTCAGTAAAGACCAAAAAGATAGGGCACCCGGGTAGCTCAGTTGGTTAAGCATCTGCCTTCTGCTCCGGGCATGATCCAGGGATCCTGGGACTGAGTCCTGCATTGGGCTCCCTGCTCAGTGGGGAGTCTACTTCTTTCTCTGCCCCTCCCCTCCCCCCACCCCACCCCTGCTCGTGCTCACTCTCTCTCTCTCTCGCAAAAATAAAGAAATAAAATCTTTTAAAAAATAATAATAAAAAGACCAAAAAGATAAAAACTTTTGATGAACATACACAACTAATAACTCTCAATTTGTGGTGATATATTTATAAGTAGAGAGCGTGGTCAGATTCTAATCTTTATCAAACACATACTGTATAGTAAAAGCCCTAAAAGTTCTCTCTTAAAATGTTTTTTTAATTAATACATTTTTTATTTCACCAGCAGCTGTTGGGTTTACAGAAAAATAGAGCAAAAAGTACAGGATTCTCATATATCCCCAACCTCTCAATGAGTTTTTACTATTATTATTTTTTTATTAGTCTGCTTGGGTTGCCTTAACAAAATATGACAGATGGATGGCTTGATGGTTAAAACAACAGAAATTTATTTGCTCACAGTTCTGGAGGCTGAAAATCTAAGATCAAGGTCCAGTAGGATTCAGTTTCTGGGGAGAGCTCCTTTCCTGGCTTGTAAACAGTTACCTTCTCACTCTGTGCCCACATGGCCTTTCCTGTGTGCTCAAGCATAGAGACAGAGACATAGCTAGATAGGTAGAGTCGCAGAGAAAGAGAGGGGGAGAGAGAGAGAGGGAGAGAGGGAGAGAGGGAGAGAGGGAGAGAGAGAACGCGCCCCCTGGTGTCTCTTCTAATAAATACACTAATCCTATTGTATCAGTGCACTACCCGTATAATTTCATTTAACCTTAATTATCTCCTTAGGTGCCCTATCTCCAAAAATGGTCATATTGGGGGTTAGGGCTTCAACATATGAATTTTGGAGGTCACAATTTAGTTCATAGCAGTGTTGTACACTTCCATGGGTTTTAACAAATGGATAATGTCATGTATCTAGCATTATGATGTCTTACAGAATAGTTTCATTGTCCTAAAAATCTTCTGTGCTCCACCTATTCACACAACCTTTGGCAGTCACTGATCTTTTTTTTTTTTTAAGATGTTATTTATTCATTATTCATTTGAGGGAGAGAGAGAGCACAAGCAAAGGGGAGAGGCAGAGGGAGAGGGAGAAGCCGACTCCCCACTGAGCAGGGAGCCTGATGCGGGTGTGATCCTAGGACCTGGAGATCATGACCTGAGGAGAAGACAGACGCTTAACAGATTGAGCTACCCAGGTGGCCTGCAATCACTGATCTTTTTACTGTCTCTACAATTTTGCTTTTTCTAGAATACTATTTATTTATTTACTTTTAAGTAAGCTCTCTGCCTGATGTGGGGCTTGAACTCATTATCCTGAGATCAGGAGTTGAATGCTCTACCAACTGAACCAGTCAGCTACCCCTAGAATACCATATAATTAAAATCATATAGTATTTAGCCTTTTCAGACAGGCTTCTTAGAAAATACATTTAAGGCTCCTCCATGTCTTTTCATGGCTTGATAGCTCATTTCTTTTTATTGCTCAGTTATATTCCAGTATATGGATGTGCCACAGTTTGTTTATCCATTCACCTACTGAAGGACATCTTGGTTGCTTCCAAGTTTTGGAATTATGAATAAAGCTGCTATAAGGATTTGTGTGCAAACTTTTTTGTGTGGATATACATCTTCAACTCATTTGTATAAATACCCAAGAATGTGATTGCTGGATTGTATGGTAAGAGTATGTTTAGCTTTGGAGGAAACTATTGGGTTTTCTTCCAAAGTTGCTGTACCATTTTTCTTTTTTTTCTTTTTTTTTTTTTTAAGATTTTTATTTATTTATTCATGAGAGACAGAGAGAGAGACAGAGGCAGAGGGAGAAGCAGGCTCCCCGTGGAGCAGGGAGCCCGATGCGGGACTCGATCCCAGGACCCTGGGATCATGACCTGAGCCGAAGGCAGACGCTTAACCAACTGAGCCATCGAGGCATCCCTCTGTACCATTTTTCATTCCCACCAGCAATAAGGAGGGTTCATTTTGCTCCACATTCTTGCCAGCATTTGATGTTGTTTTTTTTTTTGAACTTTAGCCATTCAAATAGGTGTGTAATGATTTCTCATTGTTTTAATGTTCAATTCCCTAATAACATGTGCTTTTCCTGTGCTTATTTGCCTTCTGTATATCTTCTTTTTTTTTTTTAAGATTTTATTTATTTATTTGAGACAGAGTGAGCAATAAAGAGAACACAAGCAGGGGGAGCGGCAGAGGCAGAGGGAGAAGCAGGTTCCTACTGAGCAGGGAGCCTGATGCAGGGCTTGATCCTAGGATCATGACCTGAGCTGAAGGCAGACACTTAACCAACTGAGCCACCCAGGTGCCTATCTTCTATATATCTTTGTTGAGGTGTCTGTCCCAGATATTTTGCTTACTTTTAAATCAGGTTTTATGTTCATATCTGATTGCTGATTTTTAACAGTTCTTTATATATTTTGGATATAAATACTTTATCAGATGTGTTTTACAAAGATCTGTGGCTTGTCTTTTCGTTCTCTTAACAGTCTTTCACAGGAAACAAGATTTTTCCTTTTAATGAATTCGAGTTTATCAATTATTTCTCTCATGAATTCTGCTTTTGATGTATCTGATAACTCATTGCCAAATTGAAGGTCACCTAGATTTTCTTTGATGTTATCTTCTAGAAATTTTATAGTTTTGTATTTTACATTTAGGTCTAGGATCTCTTTTGAATTAAGTTTTGGTAAGTTGCAAAGCTTGTGTCTAGATTCTTTCTTTTCTTTGTTTTATCTTTTTGGCATGTGGATGTCCAACTGTTCCAGCACCATTTGTTGAAAAGACTAGTGTTATAGGCTGAATTGTGCCCCCCCCCCAATTCATATGTTGAAGCCCAAATCCCCAGTACTTTAGAATGTGACTGACTCTAGAGATAGGGCCTTTTTTTTTTTTTTTAAAAGATTTTTATTTATTTATTGAGAAAGATAGTGATAGAGAGCATTAGAGGGGGAGAGTCAGAGGGAGAAGCAGACTCCCTGCTGAGCAGGGAGCCCGATGCGGGACTCGATCCCGGGACTCCAGGATCATGACCTGAGCCGAAGGCAGCCGCTTAACCAACTGAGCCACCCAGGCGGAGATAGGGCCTTTTTTTAAAGGATACTTTTTTTAAAACTTTTTTTTTTTAAAGATTTTTATTTATTTATTTGACAGAGAGAGACACAGTGAGAGAAGGAACACAAGCAGAGAGAGTGAGAGAAGGAGAATCAGGCTTCCCGCTGAGCAGGGATCCCGATGCGGGGCTTGATCCCAGGACCCCGGGTTCAGGACCTGAGCCAAAGGCAGGCGCTTAACAACTGAGCCACCCAGGCGCCCCTTTTTAAAATATTTTTTAAAAAGTTTTTATTTAAGTAATCTCTACACCCATTGTGGGACTCGAACTCATGACCCTGAGATTGAGAGTCATCTGCTCTTCTGACTGAGCCAGCCAGGCGCCCCAAGATAGGGCCTTTTAAGAGGTAATTAAGTTAAAATGGGTTTTTAGGGTGGGCCCTAATCCAATATGACTGGTATCCTTATAAAAGAGGAAGTTAGATACACCAGACACATACGTAGGCCAAGATGTGACCATATGAGGACATAGTGAGAAAGTGGCCATCTGCAAGCCAAGGAAAGAGGCCTCAAAAGACACCAGACCCATCAACACTTTGGTCTTGTACATCTAACATCTAGAACTGTGAGAAAAAGAAATCTGTTCTTTAAGCCACCCAGTCTGTGATATTTTGTTTTAGCAGCTCTAGCAAACTAATACAACTGTCCTTTCTCCATTGAATTGCCTTTACTCCTTTGTCAAAGATCAGTTGAATATATTTGTGTGGGTCTATTTCTTTGCTCTCTGTTCTGTTCCATTGAACAGAATATTTGTCCATTTTTAAACTGATACCATACTGTCTTGATTACAGTAGCTTTATGGTAAATCATATAGCCAGGTAGTATCAGTCCTCCAACTTTGTTCTTCTTCTTCAGTATTGTGTTGGTATTCTGAGTCTTACTTTTCCATATAAACCTTAGAATCACTTTGTCATATGGACAAAATAACTAGCTGGGATTTTGCTGGGGTTGCATTGAATCTATACATCAAAATGGGAAGAGCTGAGATCTTAATAACATTAAGGTGTCCTATTCACGAATACGGAATCTCTCTCTCTCTCTCTTTTTTTAGTAATCTCTATGCCCAACAGGGGTTTTGAACTCACAACCCTGAGATCGAGTCACAAGTCACATGCTCCACCAACTGAACCAGCCAGGCAACCCCTCTATTTATTTAGATGTTTTTTGATTTCATTCATCAGGTTTGTTGTTTTCCTTGTGTAGATCTTGGGCATATTTTGTTAGATTTATACTTAAGTATTCCTCTTTTGTTGCTAGAGTAAATGATGTGTTTTTATTTTCAAATTCCAATTGTTCATTGCTGGCATATAGGAAAGCAACTGACATATATTAGTTTTCCTTGGGGGCAGGCAGTTGTTAAGGATGATAAAGTGCTCTGGGTTTATTTAAAATGCTTCCTTTTTGGGGCACCTGGGTGGTTGGCTTAGTCGGTTAAGTGTCTGCCTTCAGCTCAGGTCATGATCCCAGAGATCATGAAACAGAGATGCTGATTTTTAGTTTGTTCAGCATTTTGCAGAAGTGAGAATGGAAATTACAATGTCAAAGCTCTTTACATGTCAGACTAGAAACTGGAAGACTCATAGTATTTTATAAAGCATCAGGCACCTCAAATAATTTAAAAATTACTGATCAATGGCATTATATTGAACAATATAAAATTTTTTTAAAATGTAATTTTTATTTTAAAACATACATGATTATTAAAGAAAGTTTCAGCCCTGTTAAAAAGGATAAAATAATTGAAAAAGTAGTCTTTAATTAGTCCCACCATCCATCACCATCACTGTTTACATCCTAGTAAATATCTCCCCCCTCTTCCCTCCCTTCTTGTTTTGTGAGGTACCTACAGTCTGCTATTCCCTGTGCTAAATGTAGGTTCTGTTGACTTTCTTGTCCCTGAATTATTGTGTGCTTAAGTGCTTTGTCATGAACTCAGTTCTCCCAACCATTTTCCTCTGATCCAGCTAGTACTGGTTCAATATCATAGTATCCTGTGAGTCATCTGGTATTACCTGGAACAAAGAAGATTCTACTTTTAGACATACACAGGGATGGACATCACCTGGTATATTCTTTGGTGATGAGATAGTCATCCCGTGTATGTTTATACTATTGTTGTTCTTTAGATTATTACAGAATGAAAATATAAGCATATAAATTCATGGACTTCCCAGAATACACTTAGCCATTGGCCATTAGTTTGGAAAAAGAAGTCTTTTAAAGATATGCATAATTAGATATGTATATATAATTAGTATAATTATATGTGTAATTAGGCCATCTACTATGGCCTTAAAATTTTTAAAATTGTGCACTCATAAAATGCCTAGCTTTGAGTGAAACTATTTCTTGGTGCACCTTCTGTAGAAAACTATTTGTGAAATGCACAAGAAGAAATACTGACTAAGGTGCCTTATTGTGGGAATGTAATTTCAGTATGTGCATATGAAATCTGATGTATATTTTATCATAGATATAATTCTCTACCTTAGATTCCAGCAGCAATATTTATCCCAATAAAATTTTAAGCTTTATCAACACCTTACTGAGTTACTTTACGTTGCAGAAAACCTTTCCACTTTAGGAACTGAGAAAGGGAAAAAGTGAGTGGCTGTTATTTCTTTACTAATTACAGCTTTATCTTTGTGCTAGATAGGATTGATAAGATTGATCAAGATCCTCAATCATATACTCTTCCCAGAGTCACCTAGTCAAAGTCCAAATCCTGTAATTGGTACTTTCTACCATTTTTACTGAGACACCACATGATTCCCCATGGGGTATATTCCCCCCCTCTGCATCAAGGAATAAACCCAACTTGTTCAGCCTTAGGTTTGTTTCTGGTGGTTCTTTGACCTGAGGGCATTGCCAGAATATATAAATAAAGTGATTAGTTTGTTCAGCAAACATTAATTAAGTTTGTAGTATGCAGTTCCAAACTGCTTGAGTGTTTGGTTTAAAACCTTTGAGGATATGGGACGCCGGGGTGGCTCAGTTGGTTAAGCGACTGCCTTCGGCTCAGGTCATGCTCCCAGAGTCCTGGGATCGAGTCCCACATCAGGCTCCCTGCTCGGCAGGGAGTCTGCTTCTTCCTCTGACCCTACCCCCTATTGTGCTCTCTCTCTCAAATAAATAAATAAAATAAAAAATCTTAAAAAAAATCTTTGAGGATATGATGAAAATTACAGACCCTCTTGCTGGAAAAATGAACATTCTTTCAAAAATTCACACATACTTTCAGAAGTTTGTAGACCTCTTTTAGAGTCTGGATCTAGTCATTAAGAATAAGATTCACTCTCTGCTTTCAAGGAGTTCAGAATCAGCACCAGGGAGTAAGTGACATATTTCTTTATTGGGAACATTCCATAAATAGAGATGATTTACAAATGAAAATAACCGCCTCAGTAGAGAACCTGGGTTATGAGTAGGATAAGGTTAATTCTGGAAGTGTATTCTTTTCCTTCTGCAGTTATTTTAAAGATTAGATAAATTTGTTATCAATTTAGGCCAATAACATTATTTTTGATATTGTGTGTGTGTGTGTGTGTGTGTGTGTGTGTGAAGAGAAAGAAGTATTGCAAAATGTGCAATTCACACAGTGCCCCTTTCAAACAGTACAGGATTGTTCCTTCTTTCTCATTTATAAAGTCTCTTATTCCATCACTTGAGACAGAATATGAACAAGGTGAGGGAATTGTTTTGTCAATGAAGAAATTTATGTTACAAGGATCAGAGCATTTGCATTTGAGGTGACCAAACTACAGAAAGACTCAAAGTCCTATGTCTCCTCACAGTCCTACGACTTGAGCTGCAGCCCTGAATGTCTGAAATTCACATAGTTCTGTATCCTAACCACACAGAAAAGGTAGTTTTCTACCTAACCACACAGAAAAGGTACTACCAAACTCTTTTCTTTATTCCCATCACTTTCCCCCACCCCATAGGTCCTGATCCTACAGCTGCCTTTCTGCTGATTTTGCCATGTCAACTGTTTAAGGAAATAATTAATTTATCTGGAGTTCTGTCCTGAACCCCAGCTCAGTTTGGTTATTTCTGGACCACAAAGACCCTACTTGCAATCAGTCCCTCATAGGGCTACATAGCATTCTTGTAGACCCTCCAGAATATTTCTATATCATAGGTAATTTGTACAAACCCTACATGGGATGGGCATACATAAATGTTAGCATCTCCTGCTGCCAAAACCTCTTCTACCTCCTGAGTTTTTAGTGGTCCTTTGGATTCCAGTCCCAGTGGCTTAAATAATCCAGTTCCACTGCTTCTGGGAGCAGCACTGTCCTTGTGACATCTCAGATATTCTTTTCAGGGCCTTTGTATTCAGGTCAGGTTCTACCTGTGTCTTATTTTCGCCCCACCCCAACAGTCAAAGATTTCCTTCTGCTCCTGCCTTTTTTCTCTGCCGGGTAGGCTCTGTGTTGTTGCTGATGACCTATCAGACCTCACACCAGTTTTTTTTTTTTTTTGATAAACTTTCTATTTCAGAATAATTTTAGATTTATGAAAGAGTTGCTGTATTTGTTTCTTGGGCTGCTGTAACAAATTACAACAAACTTGGCAGCTTACAAACACAGAAATTTATTCTTTCACAGTTTTGGAGACCAGAAGTCCAAAATCAAGGTGTAAGCAGAGCCATGCTTCCTTGAAGGCTTGAGGGGAAAATCTCTCCTTGCTTCTTCCAGCTTCTAGTGGCTCCTGGTGTTCCTTGATTTGTGGTTATGTAACTCCAGTCTCTGCCTCCATGCCTTCATATGCCTAATCTTTGTGTCTCTGTATGTACTCTCCTCTTAGAAGGATACCAGTCCTTGGATTTAGGGCCTACTCTAAATCCAGAATGATCTCATCTTGGGATCCTTAATTTAATTACATCTGCAAAGACTATTTCCAAATAACTTCATATTCTGAGCTTCTGGCAGACATGATTTCTTGGGGGGATACTGGTCAACCTATCCCTGTTATAAAAAAAAAATAGTGTAGTGAATTCCTGTATACCTTTTACCCTCACATCAGCTTTTAGTCTGAAGTAGACACATCCTCAAACCAGGAAAACCAAGTAAATCTCTATAGTGCAGGGGCTTCATGCCCAGGTGCCCAAGGACACATATCTTGGTGCCCAGTCATTTCAGATACCTCATAGAGTGATTCTCCCTGAGGTTCCACTACATCACAGGTGCAGTGTGAGAGCAGGTTCAAGCCCGTGCTCTGTGGAGAAACTGAAAATACTATTTCCATTTTTATTCCTTGGGAGCTACCCTGGGTGTTGGTGTTGGTTTTTTAAATTAAATGTTTTATTTTGAGATAATTATTGAATCACATTGAGTATATAGTTGAAATATATAGTAGAAGAAGATTCTTTGTACTGTTTCCCCAGTTTTCCCCAATGGTAACTTCTTGCAAAACGACTGTATAATATCACAACTAGGATATTGACATTGATACAATGCACTGATCTTAGATTTCTCCAGCTTTTTTTTGTACTCATTTTTCTCTTTATCCCTTCCTCCTTCCTATTTCTGTCTCTGTATTTAATTCTAAGCAAGAAATTTTTTCTTTTTATCCCTTAAAGTGGGATTAAAACCCCCATCTTTTTCTAAAACAGAGTTTGAGGGCTCATTAAAAAGAATTTGAAAATCCATTAGATTCATATTTAGAAACACAAAATAGCCTGCTTGTCCTTCCTGGAGATAGGACAAAAGTAGGGTCCCCACCCTAAATAAGGCTGTGAAAATGCCTTTCATTTATTTCTGAAGAATTGGTCCTATTAAGGGGATGACTTTAAACAAATATAAGCCATTTTTTATAAGTCACTTTGCTTAAGACATGGGTTTTGAATTCAAAGAGATGTGTGAATTCTGGTTCTCCAGTTCACTAGTGGTGAAGCCTGGACACATCAAAAATGCTCAAAAGAGGCCAGCAGGTGTCAGATCAGGCTATGCCAAAGTGTTTGGATTGTAACATGAAGCTAACGGGATGCTGTTGAAGTATTTTAATTGGGGGAGTGACACAAGCAGATCTGCATTTTAGAGAGGTCTAGAGTGTCTCATTACCATTTTTGGGTTACCAGCCTATTTAAGACTTCGAGGAAAATCACCAACCCTTTTTCTATAAAAATGCAAAAAAAATGTGCATATGCAATAACACAATATTAAATAGAATTTCAGGAAGCTTCTGAAGACCATGGACCCTAGTCTACAAACTCTGGAGTGGAAGAATTTTCTCTATTGGAGTTACCTGAATGGATTGGGAGAAGGTGGGAGACTTGACCATATTTATCTGCTGAAGGGACAGAGCCAGTAGAGAGGGAGAGGTAGGAGATGTAGTGGAGGAGAGAATTATGGAAATTATCCCATCATTTTCTCTTTAACCCTAAGTAGCCTGGAAGGACTCAATCTTCTCTAGAATGAAGGAGATGAGATCAACTCAGGCTGTAAGAGGGATACTTCTAGTGCATCAAGAAAGAAGGAAGAATGGGGGTGAAAGTAGATAACAGTAGGACATGGAAGGAATATTTATGGGATTTCTTTTTTTTTTTTTTCTATGTAGAAAGGGAAGCGATTGGCTGAAAGTGAAGGGAAAGAAGGTTTGGGAAAAGTAGAGCTTTGGATTAGCTGCTGAGAGAAGTGTAGAAGGAAGCTGAATAGTAACATGAGAAAGACAGCAGGAGCTGGGGGCTCAGCTGCAATCAGAGGTCATGGATTTGGAGCAGCACCAATTCTCAGCAATGTGTGATTCTTATCCAGTATCTTTCAGCACACTACTAAAAGGTGAGCCTGTAAAATGCCTGTATAGGTGGCATTTTACAGAGAGAAAACCATAGACGTATCATTTCATATTGTATAAAACAAAGTGTGAATAGTGCTTTGATTGATAATTTGAATATGAATGCATGGAGTAATTTGAATATATGTCCATGTACATCTTGTCTTGCTGTGGCCTGACTCACATTGATATCAACCAAAGATCCAGTCTGACCCTTGGGGCTATGCCAAGGGTACATAATCCTATGAAAAATGGCAGAGGAGCTTAAACCCCCATACTTCCCTCTTTCTCACATATCTGTGGTGTCAGGGCTCTAGGGAATTTCTGAGCTAGTAGATGCCACTGTTCTTGGCCCAAATTTGAAAAGCACAGATTATTCCCAGGAGATATTGGACAAATTCTCTTTTGCTTTATGAAGTACTAACTTTTTCCCTGAGACTCCACAAGAAGAGGTGAGGGGAAATAAATGGAAACCAGATATATGTCTAAGTACATGTATTTCATGACTGCCTGGATGGCCACTACTGTGAAACATTTTTAGAAAGTGAAAATATGATCAATATCCTTCTGGTCATAATATCTTTCATTTTTTATTTCTGTTATTCTCTCCTTTCATCCTGCAGGGGATATTATAAGAGTTATGAACTATCTTCCATTGCAAAGGCTCTGAGACCTAGATATTTGGTAAAATAGACATTTACATTGCTGATAAAGGACATGGCTGTCCTCAGTTGGATTGAGAAGTGACTGGAGGGAAGTCAACTCTGGCATTCAGAAGTGCTACTTTTCTGAGCCTTCTAGATATCATAAGGTTGAACTTCTCCAGTTCATCAGCCTGCAAGAAGTGAGTTGTACTGGGTCTTGTGTGTTAAAGGCTGTAGCTGAAGTCCAGGTGTATTATTTTCTCTGGTCACTTCTGTTACTACATTTTTCTCATTGGGCTGGATAGAAGGTCTTCAAGAAGTTCAAAGAATTTCTATTAACAGGCTACCACTATCCCCTACAGTGCTAGCCCTTCCTTCTGGGCACTCTCTGCAGGATTTGGTGTGCGGAACTTGGGCTGGAGTACAGCCCCCATTTACCTCTTCAGCTAGGCAGTGGGCAGTGGGCAATGTACACAGAGTTTCTACTTTCTCTCATTCTTCCGCCAACCTTTAAACAGCATGATTTCACAGAAGCCACATGATACCCACTGGTGGATTTTAGAGAACAGTGGAATTCAGCAATGTGCATTACCCACTTTGCTTCCTCTCAGCTGGGTGATGATGATAATGAGTTCATATCTCTGAAGTTTAGGTCTAAGGATATAAAGTGCTAACAATAATTGTTATTTCATCACAAAAGCTTAATATCAAACTCTGATCATCAGCCAAACCATTCCTATATGACTTCAATATTGAGATAGTAGATTCCCACTCTGACCTCATTATCACCCTCCTGTGGCCCCATCCCCACTCACTGTCTATCTACTCTGTCCTCATGGCCTCAAGGGCCTCAAGGTAAATTTACCTCAAGGTAAATTCCTTGTCCAGCCTAGATCCTGAGATCCATCACTATAATGACTTCTTTAAAATCTCTCACCTCCCTTGGCCCCTTCTCCCTCTGTCGTAGTTGCCTATCAGAACTTCAGCTCTGATTAGATCCCACTCTCTGATGAGAACTTGCTCATTTTACCTCCAAGTCTACCTGTCTGTCTGTATCTGAGCACATGCACTCTCCATTAACTTCTGTTCTAGTAAATGAACTTTCCATACACATGTCTGAGGCCATCCTCTTGTGTTAGAGGAGCCACATGCTTTCACCTGCTCAAAGACTGCGATTTTTCTTTCTCTCTCCTCCATTGCTAATATCTCCCTCTCTACTGGATTGTCCCCATCAATATATAAATATGTAAACGTATTTCCCATCTTAAAACAAAACAAAACAAACCCTGCTCTCCACACCCCTTTCCCACTAACTTCCTGTTTCTCTTCCTTTTTAAAAATTTTTTTAATTTTAATTTAATTTTATTTTTTAAACATTTTTTATTTAAATTCCATTAATTAAGATATAATGTATTATTGGTTTCAGAGGTACAGGTCTGTGATTCATCAGCCATGTAATACCCGGCGCTCATTACATCACATGCCCTCCTTAATGTCCATCACCCAGTTACCCCATCCCTCCACCCCCCCAAACAAGGTATTTTTATTTTTTAAAAAATATTTTATTTGTCTGAGAGAGAGAGAGAGAGAGCGCGCATACAAGCAGCGGGGAGGGAGAAGTAAGCTCCCTGCTGGGCAAGGCGCTCCACGCAGGACTCGATCCCAGGGCCCTGGGTTCATGACATGAGCTGAAGGCAGACGCTTAATGAGGCATCCCCCGTTTCTCTTCTTTTTCACAGTTAACTTACTTGGGAGAGTAGTTAATCTCTGCTCACTCACACTCTATACTTTCTCACCTCACCTCCTTTCACTAACCCACTCCAGTCAGGCTTCTGTCATTCAGGTCACTGATGACCTTCATATTTTCCAATGGTCAGATCCACCCCTAACTTTTGCAAGGCCCAGGGCAAGCATTCAAATGGCGGTCTCTAAACCATATAACAAAGAAGTTATAAATCAAGCTTACAGATTGTTTTAAAAAATATGTCCCATTCTTTTATCTTGATAAATATAAATTTATAAAGACCTAGAAGATCAAGTTTGAATTTCAAATTCTCAGACTCTTCAGTTCCTGGTGGAATGTGGCAACATAGGGACAACTGTCCCCTGACACCTGGCCTATAGTCCGTCCTTTTCTTCCTGACCATGTTTCACACCTTTTCATGATTCGATTAATGCCCCTCCAAATGATATGTCCAGGTCTTAATCTCTGGTACCTGTGAACGTGACCTTACTTGGAAATAGGATCTTTGTAGATGTGATTTAGTTAAGGATCTCGAGATGAGGTCATTCTGGATTCAGGTGGTCCCTAAATCCAATGATTGGAAAGGAGAAAGGGGTGAGATTTTATATAGTGATTCAGTGACACAGAGGAGAAGATCATGTGAAGACAAAGGCAGAGATTGGGGTTATGTGGCTACAAGCTAAGGTATGCTGAGGATTTTGGCAGCCAGCAAAAGCTGGGAGATAGGCTTGGAAGACTTTGTGAAGTCTTCAGAAGAAACCTATCTCCTTCAGCTTTCGGAAGAAACCAACTCTGTTGATACCTTGATTTTGGACTTCTGGCTCCCAGCACAGTGAGAGAATAAATTTCTATTGTAGGTCACCAAATTTCTGGTAACTTGTTTTGGAAGCCCTAGGAAATGAACACATACTTTAAATGACCTTGCATGCATAAGAATGGGACTCCTCAGTTCATGAATCACAGTTCTGACCTCACCCCATGCAATGAGTCATCCCTTGGCTACCCCTTGGGCCAATGAGTGCACACACTGGTTCAGTTAGCTCTCAGAATAGACCTGGAGAAGGGCCCAAGCAGGCCTTGAAGATGGGCTTGAGACTATATAGGCAGGGAGTTCTGGGGTTCTGGGTGTGCATATGTCATCTAGAAGGATGCAGATTTTTTCTGGGATCTCTTTTGGCCTTGAGGAGTCCCTGCCCCATGGCCAGCTGGAGGAATGCCAGAGCGACACCTGCTAAGCGCCCCCTTACTAGCTCTAAGGGGGGCGTACTGCTAATGGTCCCTTTCTGATTAGCTTATCTAACTTCTTACCATTCTGTCCAGTTGGCTACTCCCTCCTCCCTGAACTGCTTTTCTCATTTGGCATCTGTGACCTCTCTCCTCATGTAATTGCCACCTCACTGGCCACTTTTCAGTCTCCTTTGTTGAATTCTCTTCTTTAAATGTTGTAGCACCCCACTTCTCTTCTTTGTTTATAATCTGTCTTTAGTGTTCTCATCTGTTTTCCTTTAAAAACATCTAAATTCTCGTGACTATCAAATTTGTACCTTTCGCTCAGACCTCTCCCCTGACCTCCTGACTTTTGTATCTAATTGCCTGTGTAATGTCTCCAGGTGGAGCATTTAGTAGGTCTCTAAGAATCCACATGTCCAAAGGAACTCTCCAGTACCCCTAACCATGCTCCTCTTCTAGCCTTCATGATCTCCATTAATGGACTTCCACCTCTCCTTTTGATCAGGGCAAAAGCTTTGGAGGAGTTCTTGATTCTCCTCTTTTTCTCATTCTCTGCCTTTAATTTGTTGACAGTTCAATGACAGTTGGGTGTCTGAAACATATCTTGAATCTGACCACCTCTCTCTATCTCTGTTTCTATCAACATAACCATAGGCCAAGCCAGAGACTGGGTTTTCTGTTTCCCTTCTTGCCTGCACACAATCTTGCACATAGGTTGAATGGAAGTGACAACTAAAATATGTAAACCAGATCCTATCACTCCCCCACTTCAATCTGCCATTGACTTCTGGTGGCACTTTGAATAAAACCCCAGCTCCTCTCCATGGCCTCTGGGACTTGGCCCCTGCCCATCCCTCTCTTCAGCTCCACCACTCTTCCCCTTGTTCCTCATAGTTCATAGTTCCACTGAATTTACTTTCTTTTGGTTTCTCAGATATGCCTCAGAGGTATGCCTTAATTCTGCCTCAGAGACTCCACACTTGTATTTTTCTTTGCAGATCTTTGCAGCTGGATGTTCTCACTTTTCAGGTCTCTGCTTTCCATTCTCCTGTTCAAAATAGTCACTGTCCCTCCCCAGTTACTCATTACCCAATTACCCTATTTTTGTTTTTTCATAGTACTCATCTCTAAGCTCCATAAGGACAGGTATCATGTCTGTCTTATTCGTCATAGTGTTCTCAGCACCAAGAACTGTATTTGGCAGATAGTTGGTGCTCAATAACTATTTTTGCAGTGAATGTATGAATCAGATAAAATTCTTTCTCTTTGGGATAGATTACAGATGTAGGTAAATAACTATAATACAAGATAGCAAGTGGCAAAATTTTGTAGGAAATGTAGATATAAAATGCTATGAGTAGTATGTGGTGAGAACAAAGATGTCTTCAAAGTGAAGGTCAAATCTGAGTAGAGTTTATACAGAGAGGGACTTTAGAGATAGAGAAGGAAAGGCTTTTTTTTTTTTTTAAAGATTTTGTTTATTTATTTGAGACAGAGAGAATGAGAGACAGAGAGCACGAGAGGGGGGAGGGTCAGAGGGAGAAGCAGACTCCCCGCTGAGCAGGGAGTCTGATGCGGGACTCGATCCCGGGACTCCAGGATCATGACCTGAGCCGAAGGCAGTCGCTTAACCACCTGAGCCACCCAGGCGCCCCCCCCTTTTTTTTTAAAGTAGGTTCCACATCCAGGGTGGAGCTCCCAAAGCAGAGCTAGAACTCACGACTCTGATATCAAGGCCTGAGCTGACAGAGCTCCTGGGTGGCTCAGTAGGTTAAGCATCTGCCTTCAGCTCATGTCATGATCTCAGGGTCCTGGGATCAAGCCCTGCATCAGGCTCCCTGCTCAGTGGGGAGTCTGCTTCTCCCTCTCCCTTTGTCCTTCCCCCTGCTCGTGCTCTCTCCCTCTCTCTCTTTGTCTCTCAAAATAAATAAATAAAATCTTAAAAAACCAAACAAACAAACCTGAGCTGAGATCAAGAGTTGGATGCTTAACCGACTAAGCCACCGAGGCACTCCAAGAAGGAAAGGCATTGTAAGTAACAGGGTATTATAAGCAAAGATCTAGAGGTGGAAAGCTTAGACTGCATGTAGAAAAGAGAAAGTTATTTTGAATGAAGGATCTGGGAAGAGGAAATGTGGAAAACAAGGTTGAGATTTCTACTAGCGCCAGTTCATGGAGTGCCTGTATGATAGACTGGAGAGCATGGCATTCATTCTGCAAGCAATGGAAAGTCATGGAAGGTTCTCTGTAGGGGAGTAATAAACTTGGAGCAGTGTGGCTCTGGGAGTTTTCTGGGAGTCATGTATTAATGCATTGCAGCAGGGAGAGGTTGTAGGCAGTATGTTGGGAGAATCAGTTGAGGTTAGTGCACTTTTCCAGAGGAGCAGTTTTGAGGCTCCGGACCTCAAGTGAGAAGGGTAGCAGAGGGAATGGGGAGAAGGGCAGGAGGTGATGAGGGCCGAATCACCAGGACTTGTCAACTAATTGGTCTGACAAACTGTGATATTTCCTCCAAGCTTTCCATTTTAATATTTATCTCACTGCTAATTGTTATTAGCTTTGGCATTAATCTTAGTAATTGCAATTATTTTAATATTTGATAAAAGCTATTAATGTTCACAATTTTGTAATCAGTTTTGTCATAATTCTTAAAAGCTAAGTAGCACATGCCTGCTTTCAGAGGATGATAATGGATCACCACATGCTAGATATAATTATGAACTTAAAATTGCTCTCATTCTGTGCATTTACAAAGAAAATAATCCCTCAGGATGCTATTTAAAATACACTGAGCCAAATTCCATCTGTAGCTGAATGCGTGAGTCTCTTGAACTGTGAATACCTGTCCACTGGCAGAATTTAAATCCCATCAAATACAGCAGAAGCCTTTCTATGTACATTATATTTTTCATAAGAAATATATTTATTGTATTATAATATTATATTATATCATAGTATGCAAGATCATCAATCTCTGTGTGTTTTTGGATGGATTTATGCACAGTGATATGTCTATTGTATAGTAAATTCTGATATTGTATCATTGCTAAGCACTGAGGCATGTAGTTTAACTTGTAGTATAATCAAACACATCTTTTTTTTTAAGTAGGCTCCATGTCAAGCATGGAGCCCAACATGGGGCCTGAACTCACGACCCTGAGATCATAACCTGAGCTGAGATCAAGAGTCAGACATTTAACCAACTGAGCCACCCGGGCACTCTTAAACACACCTTTTGCGCCACAATTTTATTGAGATATAATTGACATAAATAACTATGATTTTCAGGTTAGGTTAAAGGTTTTACTTATGTATATTGTGAAATGATTACCACAACAAGTTTACTTAATATCCATCATCTCATATGGTTACAATAAAAAGAGATGGAAAAAGAAAAAAAAAAATTCTCTTTGTAATGAGAACTCTTAGAATTTCCTCGCTTAACAACTTTCCTATGTATCATACAGTAGTGTTAGCTGTAGGCATCATGTTGCATGTTCCATCCCTAGTACTTACTTATCTTGGTACCTTTGGACCACCTTCCTCCAATTGCCCTTCTCTATATTCCCCACCTCTGGTAACCACCAGTCTGATCTTTTTTTTTTTTTTTTTAAAGGTTTTATTTATTTATTTGAGAGAGAACGAGTAGTGGGGAGGGGCAGAGGGAGAGAGAGAGAGAGAAGCAGATTTCCCGCTGAGCAGGGAGCCCAATGTGGGGCTCGATCCCAGGACTCTGGGATCATGACCTGAGCAGAAGGCAGACATTCAACCGACTGAGCCACCCAAGTGCCCCCAATCTGATCTTTTTCTTTAAGTTTTTTCTTCTTTTTTAAGGATTCCACAGATAAGTGAGATCATATAGTATTTGCCTTTCTCTGACTTAGCTCACTTAGCATAATGCCCTCAAGTTCCATCCACATCATTGCAAATGGCAGGATTTCCTTTTATTTTTTTTAATGACTGAATAATATTCTATTGTGTATATACACCACAATTTCTTTATCCATTCATCTGTCAATAGTTTGTTTCCATATCTTAACTATTATAAATAATGCTCTATGAACATGAGGTGCAGATATCTTGAGTTAGTGTTTTTGTTTCCTTTGGATATATTCCCAGAAGTGGAATTGTTAGATCATATGGTAGATCTATTTTTAACTTCTTGAGGATCCTCTGTATTATTTCCCATAGTGGCTGCACCAATTTGCATTCCCACCAGCAGTGCACAAAATTTCCCTTTTTTCCACATCCTTGCCAGCATTCTCTTTTTCATGATGGCCATTCTAATAGGCATGAGGTGATATCTCACTGTGGTTTTGATTTGCATTTCCCTAATGATTAGTCTTGTTGGACATCTTTTCATGTACCTATTGGTCATTTTTATATCTTCTCTGCAAAAATATCTATTCAGGTCTGTTTGTTTTTTTGTTACTGAATTGTAGGAGTTTGTTTTTGTTACTGTTTGTTTGTTTTTTTGCCATTGAACTGTATGAGTTCCTTTTTTCTTTTAAAGATTTCATCCATATATTTGAGAGAGAGAGAAAGAGAGAACATGAGCAGTGGGGAGGGGCAGAGAGGGAGAAGCAGACTCCACGCTGAGCAGGGAGCCTGATGCGGGGCTCTGTCCCAAGACTCTAAGATCATGACCTGAGCCAGGGGCAGATGCTTAACCGACTGAGCCACCCAGGTGCCCTGTATGAGTTCTTTATATATTTTGGATATTAATTCCTTATCAGATACATGTCTTAATGAATTATGTTATAAGGAGGTTCTATTCTTTTGAAATTCTTCTTGCCTTTTTTATAGGTAAAAGTCAGGTGAGTTGTCAGCATTTTGAGATGAGTAATGAATCATAAACACCTTAAAATGTATGATTTTATATAATTAATCCTAAAGCCAATGCATATGTTAATTCTGATGTCCTAGTCACTTGATCATATTAACTAATAAGAAAATTTCTGTCTCTGGATCAATTCATAGCTGTTGTATTTGAGTAAATAAAATTACTATATTTTCATTTAAGATTTTCATTTTAGACCTTTCTGGTTGCTAGTGCAGACTCTGAAACTAGACTCCCTGAGTTTGATGGAAGCTTTAAGACTTGCTAGCTGTGTGATTTAGGTAATATACTTGACCTCTCTGTGCTTTAATTTCCTCATCTATAAAATGGGAATGATAATTGTACCTACCTAACAGGATTATCATGAGGAATTGAATGAATTAATTTGTGTAAGGCCTAACACACTAGTAAACACTTAAAAGATATTAGCTGTTTTTACTAATCTCAAATAGACATTGTGCATTGCTATCAAAGTTAAATTTAATATATATAATTACTAAATTATGATTCAGAAAATTTTGTATTTATATAACTGCATTACTAGGTAGAGATGATAGTTCCTTTCCAAATCCTTCTAGTATTTTCTGCCTTGAGGAACAAGGGACACTATGTCTGTATTTGTACTACGTGGGTATCACTCTAATTATAAACAGTAGGTAAAAAATATGCAGCGCACTGCTGCTATTGAATATCTATTGTAAACATAATAGGCAAATCTAATTTTGGATTGGTAAATAATGACACATTTAATTTTTGTTTGTAACATTAACTTTGTTTTCAACTACAGGTAGCAGTTGTACCAACTATATCCCAAAAACTTGAAAGATTTGATACAATCCATTATTTTAATGATCAAAATTCAATTATTAGTCAATATTTGTCCCAGACTCAGAATAAAAAGTAGAAGAGAGGAAAGAAAACTTTTCCTTTTCCCTTAACCATATTTTTCTGATATTTTAGAAAAGAAAAAGAAAACCCAAAACAAAAACAAGAAGCCAAAGCCAATACACCACTCATCGCTGTGAAACTACTGTCATTTCCAGATACTTACAAGTTTTTTTCTTCCTTTGGTGGCAAACTCCTCAAATGAATGTTAATGTATCTTGAACCCATTAAATACACTTGATCTCATTTACACTTTGTTTTCATCCCCATTTTGTACTATGTCAGCTCTCAACAAAAATGAGGGTGTTCTTTTCCCAGATCCTTGGATATATTCTTGTCTTCCCATCCTTCACCATAATAGGTATTCCTTATGCCTAGCACCTGGGTCTCATCTCTTCCTTCTTTTTTCTTTTCTCTTAACTGAACTTATTCCTTTGGAGACATTATCTATATTTTTTACTTTAATTATGTGGTTGCAATCCACATTCTTTATCATTAGCTCTGACTTTTTCCATTACCTAGGAGACATCTTAGAGCTATCATAACAATATACCACAAATTTAGTGGCTTAAAAAAAAACAGAAATGTACTCTCTCATGGTTCTGGAGGCCACAAGTCCGAAATCAAGATGTCAGCAGGGCTTCACTCCCTCAGAAGGCTCCAGAGGAGAACCCTCCCTTGCCTCTTGCCACTTGTGGTAGCTGTCAGCATTCCTTGGGTTCCTTGGCTTGTGGCCGCATCATTCCAATCTCTGCCTCTGTCTTCACTTTGCCTTCTCCGTGGGTTTGTCTTCTCCTCTTCTGTTTGTCTCCTCTATGTGTCTCTCTTAAAAAGACACTTATCCACCTGGATAATCCAGGATATCTCTTCATCTCAAGATTTTTAAATTAAAGGGCATCTGCAAAGACCCTTTTTCTAAGGAGGGTGATGTACAGGTTCTGGGAATTAGGGTACAGACAATATCTTTCTGGGGGCTATCATTCAACCCACCACACTAGGTATAAGAAAAACACTATATGATCAGATGACAAATGACAACTGATACCAAATTTAGATGTTGGGTATTCATTGGGGAGGAGGGGACTGGAAAACCAGAGCACATGAGCCCTATCAAAAGTGTCCAGCCCCTCCTCTGTTGACATGGGGACATGCAGACCCATGGTTGCCAGTTCTTCTGATATCATCAGAGAAGCTAGAAATCCAGATTTTTATGTGCTGGGAAATAATTAAAATTAAAAAAAAAATCTGCTTAAGCAGTAATATTGTGGGAAGAACAAACCTGTCCATGGTCAGATGTGGCATACTGTCAGCTTGTGACCTGTTGTCTATAGTCTGATGCTCAGAGAGCAGCTCTGATGAGAAGGGCAGAGAACTCTCACCCTAGAGGTGAGAGAGGTGATGAATCTCATGCCAACTGAGATAGGAAGAAAGATACTAATATTACCTTTGACTTAACACTCTTTGCTGTTTAATTCAATGAAAAACTCAAAAATAATTTCTAAACCTGAAAGGTCAGTTTCTTGTTGATGTTCTCTGATAAAAATTTTTAAGTTGAGAATTGTGCAATGTTGCCTGCTTAATAGTGTGTGGAAACTTTCGGAGGGCAATCAGAAAACTCTTTTTTATGTACCATTCAAACTTGATTTTTAGGCTTGATTCTTTTTCTTCATGTTTTTAGTAGCAGAGTAAATATTAATGTGACTCAGTGTCATAGCCATACTGAAATATATGGAGTATCCTGAATATTCTATGCTCTCTTTCATCTTCAACCCTTTCACCACTGTGCACTCACCCTCAATTCCTAGTGGTTCAATTAATATGTAACTTTCCCCATTAGTTTTTCCTAAGGCCCTAAGGCTGTGTTGAATGCCCCTCTTACTAAACCTTGGAATGGTGGTTCTCAGTGGGGGCAGTACTGCCTCCTGAGGGATAGTTTGAGACTAATGGAGACGTTTTTGGTTGTCACAATGAGATGTTACTGGAATTTTGTGTGAGGGGAACCAGTATGCTGGCATCTTGCAATTTAAGGGGGACAGTTTCACACAATGAAGAATTGTCTTACATTTATATGACTTTTGAATGTCCCGCTGGACATTTGTATAGTTAAAAAATGTTTATACATACCTAGCCTAGAACAGAACTTACTTTACGTGTAAACACAATGTAGTTTTTGCACCATTGAAATAAACTCTGAATTTTCTAGGAATGCAGCTTCTAAGTAAATCTAGTGAAGATAAGCTGTTTTTTGTTTGTTTTGTTTGTTTGTTTGTTTGGTTGGGAACTTACCTAAGAGTTTTTCTTCATTTCAGAAAAGGCTCCTTGTGGTTTTTGAGGTAAATGCAACATACTTGAATCAGTCTACATTTGTAGACATGTTTCCTTCATGGTGATTGTAAGTGTTTTAGTCAATTCAGGCTGCCATAAAAACGTGCCATAAATTGGGTAGCTTAAATGCAGACATTTGTTTCTCACAGTCCTAGAGGCTGGAAAGTCTAAGATCAAGGTGCCAACAGATTTGGTTTCTGGTCAGGGCTCTCTTCCTGGCTTGTAGATAGCTGCCTTTTTGCAGTGTCCTCACAAGACGTTGAGGGAGGGCTCTCTGGTGTCTCCTCTTATAAGGACACTAATCCTATCAGATCAGAGCCCCACCCTTATGAACTCATGAAATCTTAATTACTTCCTTACTCCAAATACAGTCACATTGCAGTTAGAGCTTCAACATACGAATTTTGGGGGGGGGGTGGTGGTGGTATGTGTGTGTGCACAATTTAGTCCATAGCACTAAATATGGTAGAAATATGCAAGTACCTAATTTATTCATAAAAACTTCTAGTGTGGTCTTGCTAGAACATTTGCATATTAAAATACATCTGTTATTATTATACGTTTTCTCCCTTTTATTTCCCTTTTATATTAATTATATTTAAAACATATTAATGTTTAAAAAAGTATATGTATAGATAGGATATATTATCTACAACTTTTATTTCAGGATAGTAGAGGGAGTATTACAAAACACAGAAAAGGATGTTGGGCCTGACAGGGTTGATGATCTCTACCCTAGCCCAAAATAACCACACTGCATTGTAATTAGCCTGTGGCTAGGGTTAGAGGCAGTGTCTTATTCATTAATGTATCCTCCAATCCCATTATGGTACAAAGCATATAGGAGACTCTCAACAATTTTTGGTAACTGAAAGAATAAGTGAGTGAATGAATGGATGGATGCATATAAATACCATTGTGATGTCAGAATCCATATATTCAAGGGTGCTCGGATGGTCAGAACACCACTGAGAATTAGCAATGCTTGTTTTTACCAAAGTAATCCTCAAATATTATTTTTGTCTTCCACCATAAGGCTGAACTTTCATATAACTGGTAGAAGAAGTTTTATTCTAAGTCATCTGTACCATTGGTGAAACTTGGGAATGATTCTGTCTAGCATGGCTTTTTCTTCTTTGGCAAAATTTTTCCTTGAGAACATTTTTTTTCCTTCAAAAAAAGTCTACTTTTGTCAACAGAAATCACTTTCCAAGTGTAATTTAGCCTTTTCCATGAGTTTAGCTTGTGATTTAACTAAAGTTTCCTTCTCTTCAGATAACTAATACATATCATTTAACCATTCTGTATATTAAATTTTCTCTGTTCAAATTGCTGGGTGCTTTCTGTTTCCTGATTGATACAAACATGAAGATAATAATAAAAAAGGAATCTAAGAAAGAATAATAATGTTTACTAATAATATGCAAATTGACCTTGGCTTTAAACTAGGTCCTTTTTGCCTAGAAATCCAGAAGGAGAACTTTTCCTCTTTGTTTTCTTTAGACATCCACTGGGACTTCTAGAATTCTTTGCAGGTGGTGTAAAACTATACTGTTGATTTTGACACTCTATATTTAAATAATATTTTTTTCAACCCAAACAGTAAGTAAGTCAGTATGGTCTTGCTGCATGGCCACCACGATGACCACTTATGCACTGAATCCTCCACATTGCTCATAAATTCCTCTCTTCCCTTATGGTAGTCACTTTGGGAGTGAAAAGATACTATTAATTTCAGCTGACATTTCTCCTTTCACAAAATTTTTGTTTTCTTTTTTGGAAAAACGTTTGTTTGTTAGAATGGCGAGGGGCCTGGGGAAAGCACAGCACCTGGATGGGGCTGCTCCCTGAGGACAAGTGATGGGGCATGAGGACTGGATTAAACTTCACTTCCTCCAGGCCTGTCTATGGCAGGAGGGTCACTTACGGGGAACTAGGGTCTAAGAAGGCTGGTTCCATGTATGGCCCACCTATTTTTTTTTAAGGTTTTTATTTTTTCTAATTTAAATTTAGCCAACATATAGTATAAGGAACTGGGCAGCAACCACTGACCATCTGCCTCCTTTGTAGAGTATGAGGCTTGTTTTTCCTTGAAATGAGCTTACTAAATCTAACCAAGCTCATGAAAGACCGAACCAAAACCAAACCACACAGCTAAGGCACCCCCAGATTCCTGAACCACAGAAACTGTGAGATAATTACTATAATCTGAAATTTTGTGTTCCCCCCAAATTCATATGTTGAAACGCTAACACAAAAGGTGATAGTATTAAGAAGTAGGACCTTTGGGGGTGCCAGGGTGGCTCAGTGGGTTAAGCATTCAATCCTTGATTTCAGCTCAGGTCATGATCTCAAGGTCTTGAGATCAAGCCCCATGTCAGGCTCTGCACTGGGCGTAGAGCTTGCTTAAGATTCTTTCTCTCTCTCCCTCTGCCTCTTCCGACCTCTCTCCCTCTCTTAAAAAAAAAAAAAAAAGAAGTAGGACCTTTGAGAGAAAATTAGGTCCTGAGGGTAGAGTCCTCATGAATGGGATTAGTACCCTCATAAAAGATGCTCCAGAGAGATCCCTAGCCCCTTTCAACACGTGAGGATATAAGTAGTCTGTCATCTGAGAAACAGCCCTTACCCAACCATCCTGGCACTCTGATCTTGGACTTCCAGACTCCAGAACTGTGAGAAATAAATGTTTGTTGTTTATAAGCTATTCAGTTTGTAGTATATAGTGATAACAACCTGAACTAACTAAGACAATAATAAATGTCTGCTGGTTTAGGCTGTTAAATTTTGGGATAATTTGTTACATAGCAGAAGATAACTAATACATATCATTTAACCATTCTGTATATTAAATTTTCTCTGTTCAAATTGGTGGGTGCTTTCTGTTTCCTGATTGATACAAACATGAAGATAATAATAAAAAAGGAATCTAAGAAAGAATAATAATGTTTACTGGGGTAAAAAAAAATCCCAGTTACCTTAAGATGGATTATTGATTTTATCTATGAGTCCAGATAGAATAATGCCAAACTAAAGTGATTATTACCATGTATCAGTCTGTAATTTTGTGTGTTCTATATCTATGGAATTTGATAGATATTTCTATAAAAGTCAGTAAAGGGGCACCTGGGTGGCTCAGTCAGTTGAGCATCCAACTTGGTTTTGACTCTGGTCTCGATCTCATGGGTTGTGAGATTGAGCCCCATGTTGGGCTCCATACTCAGCGGGCAGTCGGCTTGAAGATTCTCTCCCTCTGCTCCTCCCCCCACTCATGCACTCTCTCTCTCCCAAATAAATAAATAAATCTTAAAAAAGTCAGTAAAAACATCCATTTTAATTAAATCACATAAATGATTTTTTTTTAGAATCTCAAAGGGAAAATCATAATTTGGAAAAAGGCATATATACAGTCATTATAGAAAATAACATGGAGTTTCCTAAAAAAATTAAAAATAGAACTACCAAATGATCCAGCAATTCCACTTCTTCATATATATCCAGACAAAATAAAATCACCATCTTAGAGAAATATGCTGCATGTTCATTGCCAGGGGCTGGGAGAGTGAGAGAAAAGGAGAGATGTTAGTCAAAGGGTACAAACTTTCAGTTATAAAATGAGTAAGTCCTGAAGACCTAATGTACAGCATCATGACTATACTCAATAATAATGTATTATATATGTGAAACTTGCTAAGAGAGGAGATTTCAAGTCTTCTCATTACTAAGAAAAGGGTAATTATGTGAGGTGATGGACATGTTAATTAGCTTGAGTGAGGTAATCATTTCACAATGTATTTGTACATCAAAACATCACATCGTACAATCTCTAAATATATACAATTTTTATTTGTCAACCCTACCTCAATAGAGCTGGAAAAACATAATATATATGATGTATGTATATATTTTAAAAAGTCATATGTAATATATATTCACACACATATTTTATATATCTGTCTATCTATCGACCTGTATCTATTGATCTATATCTATCTATCTATCTATCTATCTACCTACCTACCTACCTATCAATCTATCTAGTTTATCTATCAAATAAAGGAAGTGCCAAACCCAACTATCAGTCATTTAAATAAAAGGACATTTATTGTTCTTAACTTGAAGAGAACAAATTAGCTGAATAATGTGCATGTATCCGTTTGTAGTCTTTAGCAGAGTGTCAGTATTTTACCCTATGCAGTCATCTTTTTTGATATCATCTGTAAAGTTATTGACATCTGTAGTATCTGACTGCTGCATCACAGCCAAAAAATGGCTTTCAGAGGCTGAGGTTCTGGACCTTACAATTTAAATAGTTTATTTTGGGGGTGATGGAAAGTCAATTTTATAGTTTCTACAGAAGTGAAAGTCTGTCACTCAAAATGACTCCTGGCTGTTTATCCATTAGTTAGCCCAACCCTGTGAAATTACTGCTCTTCCAATCACAAGCAAGTAGGGAGATGGCTATGAAGTCAGCTACTGGTTGGACTTTGGGTTGGAGTTGGGGTAGCTGAGAAAGTCAGTGATTGGCTGCTGTCATTTATAACATCAATTAGCATTACAAGATAGCATAGAAAGCAGACATTTAAGGTTGCCAAAGAAAGCATTCAAGGGTTTATGGGAAGATATAGCAGCCATCAAGAATTATAGTACCTTGCCAAAGGTGACCCGAAGTGGTGGGGCTGTGATTTAAGGTCAGGTGCTCTGACTCCAAAATGTTTGCTCCTAATAGGTAATAGGGATTTAAGGAAAGGAGTATCAGGGGAGCAAGGCCCAACTTAAAGCCCACTTTCTCCCTGAAACCTTGATGAGTCATTTCAGCTGTTCTGAACAACTCTAACTCAGAGTGTCAATTCCAGTACTCTTGTGACATTTATTTCAAATGGCCATGTAATACAGCTATTTGTGTACACAGCACCTATATCCATTGAGATTTATTCAGTTGACGTATTTAAAAAAACTTCATGCATAATTTGAAATTTGCAAGCCCAATTTTAAATGGATTGTAGAAGCTGCTATCTAATGCAACTTTGACAATATCTATCAAAATTATGGATGGGTATGGTACAACTTTTGGTCCAGCAATCCCATTTCTGGGACTTTATTTTATGGATAATACTTGCAAAATGGTAGATGTACAAGGTTATTCTTTCCTTTTTTTTTTTTAATTTTTATTTATTTATTTGACAGAGAGAGACACAGCGAGAGAGGGAACACAAGCAGGGGGAGTGGGAGAGGGAGAAGCAGGCTTCCTGTCGAGAAGGGAGCCCGACATGGGGCTTGATCCCAGGACCCTGGGATCATGACCTGAGCTGAAGGCAGATGCTTAACGACTGAGCCGCCCAGGTGCCCCGATGTACAAGGTTATTCTTTGCAGCATTGTTTGTCATAGAGGAAAACTAATGATGCTTCTCTGGGAATCATAAATGCTATTCCTCAGATACTTCCATTTCTTCCCCCTTGATTGGATTGCTTTTCCTGGTTCCCTTGTGGTTGGGTGATGAGCCATGTGATGAGCTATGAACAGAAGTGATATGTATTACTTCAAGGCCAGAGCATTTAGTAGCCAATGTGGGACCCTAAAGAGCTTTCTTTGTTCCCCCTACCACACTGACTGGCATTGTTTGAGATGGAGACTGCTCCATCAGCCTGGGTCAGATATAAGAAGACATGGAACAGAGCACCTGGCCAAACTGCAATTGACATAGCATGAGTAAAAAAATCTTTAGTTTTTAAAAGCTACAAAAAAATTGTTTTTAAAGATTTTATTTATTTGACAGATAGAGATACAGTGAGGGATGGGAATACAAGCAGGGGAAGTGGGAGAGGGAGAAGCAGGCTTCCAATGGAGCAGGGAGCCCGATACGGGGCTTGATCCCAGGACCCTGGGAGCCGAAGGCAGACGCTTAACGACTGAGCCACCCAGGCGCCCCAAGTTGCAAAAATTTTAATCACCACAGTGAAGCCCCAAAACCCTTTGTGAGCTCAAAGTGGCAGGTTCTTAATGAGGAGTTTGCAGAAATTGTGGCGGAAGGTTGGAAAGAAACCTTTAGTTGGGATGGGCTTTCCAGGTACCACTTAAGGAATTCACAATTAGGCTACTAATATGGTCATGATAAATTGTGAGGCCTGGAAGCTTTTGCCATCTATCAATCTATCTATCTATCTATTTGAGCTAAACCTAGAATTTTTAAAAATGTAGAGCAAGTTGTATTAATTTATGTTCTTTGTTTTTTTTTTAAGATTTTATTTATTTGTGGGAGAGAGAGGACACACATGAGTGTAGGGGATGGGGAGGAGCAGACTGGGAGGTGGGGAGGGGGAAAGAATCTCAAGCAGACGTGTGGAGGCCCACGTGGGGCTCAATCCCACCACCGCAAGATCATGACCCAAGCTGAAACCAGGAGCTGGATGCCTAACCAACTGAGCCACCCAGGCACCCCTGATTTATGTTCTTTGTAATCTGAAGTTATTTAAAGTTATTTAAATAGAACAATTATTACCAGAATGTATTTTTCATTTTTAAATATTCGTGGATGTTTTGCATACATGTCTCTTACCACTTTATAGGCTAAATAATGTGTTAGTCATGTGACATCAATTGATGGATACAAACTGGGCAGGTAAACAATTGATCTTACAAATTTATTGAGATGTTTGACATACTTATGTAGAAACATAATAGAATATAATGTATAAGAATTTTTTATTTTTAAAGAAATGTTCTTAGATGGTTAAATTTAGAGGTATCTTTTTTAGAATATGGAAACCATTATGCTAGGAAAGGAGTAAACATTTCCCACTTAGTAACTAACATTTTCATATATATTAATCATTACCCAAGAAATGGTCAGTTACTAGCCCTATTCCTTCTCCCAGCTCATTAACTTTGAGGCTTATTTTTTTCTGGATTCTGAATATTCATCATGTTCAAATCAACTTTATGCTGCCTTCCCTGGATCATTTTTTATTTTAGTTTGAGCTTTTGAATTCTTCTCTCATACCTGTCATTAATTTTTTTTCCCCAAATGGAAATGCTATTATTGAAAATATCAATAATTTCAGTTGAGCCAAACCCATTTTCCTCTGCAGGCTCTTCCTGCTCTAAATTTTAGTTAACAGTATTACAGGGCCACTGCCTTCAGTGATCATTAAACTGGTCCTTTTCTTTCCCTTAGAACACTCATCAGGAGTGAGGATTGCACTGGATTCCTACCTGGAAATTCCAGCTGTATTATGTATGTCACATAAAGCAGGGCATCAATGCCTCTTGTGGCTTCTCCCTGTTTTCCTTGATTAAAAGTCATTTTTCAATTGGGTCAGTGGGTATATAGTTAAGTGACACAAAGCGTTTCTTAAAGATATAGAAACAGAACTTTAAAAACCGTAACAACATCAAAAAGTTGAACCAATATGCAGTTTGTTAAATCAAATGTACATTTAGAAATCAATATTAATTCTGAGGAAAGCAACTGTCCTTAAAAAATACTGTTGTCTTTATTTATGCTCTAGTATCTTGTTTGTATTACTGAGTTATACAAATTTACCAGAAGGAATCCTATTTTTTGGAATCATATCTCTATTCTTTGTTCTGAAAAGGGGTAATATGTTTTTCAGGGATTCTATTATCCATTTCTGCATTTTCTTTTTTTTCCCCTGCATTTTCTATTTACTAACATTTTATTTGGACTTTACCTTACTCTTTCTTGACAGTTAATCTTTTTTCTGGCCACCTCTAGGGGGCAACTTAACCTAAATTATCCTTTGGTTGCATGATACAGACCACTGTACTAGAAAAATTATGTCAAATGACATTACGCAGTTAGAATGATTATTGTCTAATGCAGATTTGGTAGAATTTGCTTCTGTTCATGGAATCAACTTGAATGTAGTCATAATTCATGATTTCAGGCTCTCAAGATCTGTAGGGGCGGGGTGCCTGGGTGGCTCAGTCGTAAAGTGTCTGCCTTTGGCTCAGGTCATGATCCCAGGGTCGTAGGATCAAGCCCCACATCGGGCTCCCTGCTCGGCGGGAAGCCTGCTTCTCCCTCTCACATCCCCCCCGCCCCGCTTGTGTTCCCTCTCTTGCTGTGTCTCTCTCTGTCAAATAAATAAATAAAATCTTAAAAAACAAAAAAAGATTTGCAGGGGCATAAAATTGTGATGCTTATGCAGAGGCAGAGAAGATGAAGAGGGCACAGATCAACCTTATATAATGAATGTTGCATTCTCAAGTTCTTCATCAGCTCTCAGGTCACAGCTGGGCATTTGGGAAGATGCAAAGCAAAAGTCAAAGGTGCACTATTTCCTATATCTATGCCTAGTTCCCTCACTCAGTGTGCAAGGACTCCAGTTTACTTGATCTTAAACAAGATACATGGTTAGCACATTCAACTTGACATCACCTTAATAAACACCTAGTTCTATTTCCAGATTTGGCAAATTTTCCTTTATGGACTTCGTTCATTTCTTACCTAAATTATTACCTCAGGTCTTTGTTGTCTTATTCTTCTTAACATGCGTGTCAAGGTTATCTTCCCTATTCTCTGCTTTGAATCAGCAAACTACAAGGAAACTTCTATTCTTCAACATTGTGTGCACCTATATCTTGTATAGACATAAGGTGGATTGTGATATATTCTGACATGATTAGCTGGTTGAGACCATAAAGTATGGGCACATTCCGGTGGCTAAAATCTCTTATTGTTATTAAGGCAAATAGTATATTCTCAATGGAGGGCAGTACATGGAAGGCAAACCTTCAGCAGGCAGGAGAGGGATTTTGAGATTTCAAGGACAGTTGATATCTAGGCATGAACTCTTGGGGGGGGGGGGGGGGGGGGGGCGGATAGTAAGAAGGATCACTGAGCTGTTACTAACCACAGAACCCAGAATACACTGGTTCTGCAAGCTCTGGAGAGGGACTCATCTCTTGTAAGTTAGGTTTCCTAGTTTATTTCTTGTTATATCTGACTCATTACTGAGGCTTCATTCTAGACTTTTCACAGCTGAGCTACAGTGTCTAATTTGGGCCACAGTTTTCTGGAGGAAATAATATCCCCTTGAGACCAACACCCATTCCTGAAAGGGATGGTAAATTTGGTGGGGGGGGATAAAAAGGTTATATGCCTTCCCTACTTCCTTCCCACCACATCTGGAAGATTCATGGTTAGCAGCTCCTCCATTAAACAGTGAGCTCTGGAGGAGGCCAGAGCACACATTGGTGGATAGTACCACCATCAAGTAAGACATCGAACCTGAAACCTTAAAATCTTCTAGACTCGTCCCTTTCCTATCTACACCTCTACATCCAACTGGGTTCTTGAATCTTGTATCTGTTTTCACTGCCATCTTTTTAGTTCAGACCTTTTCTATGTGTTATGTAGACTTTGAGGTTAATATTGAATAGACATTTATGTCTATCAGAAAGTATGAAAGTTCATTTATTTTTATTGCTCTTAAGCCTCTATCCCACTAGTATGAAAACTATAACTTAAACTTTCCAATTAAAGGTGACTTACTTTTTTTCTGGTTAATTTTTTTGTTTTGGTTTAAAATAGTCTCTTGTAGGTAAATCATCAGACTTTCGGAGCCACTTCCTTTCTCCTTTTTTCCTTGCTAAGTTGGTGCCTGTCTATATGATGGCACTTTCATGAGCTTGTAAAGGTGGGTGTGATGGTTAATCTTGTGTCAACCTGATTGGCTTAAGGATGCCCGGATAGCTAGTAAAATGTTATTTCTTGTGATGTCTGTGAGGCTGTTTCTAGAAGAGATTAGCATTTGATTCAATAGACTGAATAAAGAGATTGGCCTTCACCAAAGAGGGTGGGCGTCATCCAAATTTTCAGGGTCCCAAATGGAACAAACAAGTGAAGGATGGGCAAATTCCCTCTCTTTTTGAGCTGGGACATCCACTTTTCCTGCCATTGGCCATCAGAACTCCTGGTTCTTGGGCCTCTGGACTCTGGGTCTTATACCCGCTCTGGGTCTTATACGCGCAGCCCCCTGGTTTTAAGCCTTTGGACTGGGACTAAATTATACCACTCCGTTTGTTGGCTCTCTAGCTTGTAGATGGCGGACTGTGGGATTTTTGGTCCCCATAACTGTGTGAGCCAATTTATTTAATAAATCTCCTATCTATTTGTCTGTCTATCTATCTATCTATCTATCTATCTATCTATCTATCAACCTATCATCTATCTAATCTATCATCTATCCTCTGCTTTTCTGAATAACTATAATAAAGTAAGGAAAGAGGAATTCAGATATATGCACCAAGGTTTTGACCTTCTTCTGGATCCTCACTGGGTTTTAGTTAAGTTGTTTTGTCTTTTGTCTGAAGTAGATTGTCTTTTGACCTCACTAGTCTTACCGGAGTACTGGGCCTCTGGTCTTTGTGCACTGGCATGCATTGCTTGTGATTCTGGATATTGCCACCTACTACTAAGCCCAAGCTTCTGCTTCTTCCCTCATCTTTTAAATGGCTACAAGTTTGCTTGGGGACTCAAGGGATCTTCTGGATCTTCTACCACACCTAAACCATAGAAAACAGTATTATGTCTGCCCATCTGTCCAGACACTCTCCTCTGGTAATGCTGTGCAATTTCTCCTCAGGCTTGCTAGATATGGTGTGGTGCTGAATGTGGGATTTTCTGTTGGTCTTAGAGGCCCCCCTAAGTCTGGAAAACCAGGCCATTAGCTTCAAAGTCCTTGAATTCTACCCTTTGGCACTCTCCTGTCTACATATTGTTTTTCTCTTGCTGCTTTTAAGCTTTTATCCTTGTCTCTAACTTTTGACATTTTTATCTGTCTTGATGTGGGTCCCATATTATTTGGAACCCTCTGGGCTTCCTTGATGTGGATGCCTGTTTCTTTTTTTTTTTTTTTTAAGGTTTTATTTATTTGTCAGAGAGAGAGAGAGAGAGAGCACAAGCAGGGGGAGCGGCAGACAGAGGGAGAGGGAGAAGCAGGCTCCCGGCTGAGCTGGGAGCCTGATGTGGGACTCGATCCCAGGACCCTGGGATCATGACATGAGCTGAAGGCAGACGCTTAACTGATTGAGCCACCCAGGCGTCCCTGGATGCCTATTTCTTTCCCCAGGTTAGGGAAGTTTATTTACAGCCATTATTTTTACCAGTAAGCTTTTTGCCCCTTTATCTTTCTCTTCTGGGATTCCTACAATGCAAATGTTAGTCTGCTTGATGTTGTCACATAAGTCCCTTAAGCTATCTTCACTTGTTTCATTTTTTTCTCTTCCTTCTTTTCTTTTCTTTTTTTTCTGCTCTGACTGGGTAAATTTTCCTACCCTGTTTCTGAGTTCACTGATCTTTTTTTTTTTTTTTTTAAGATTTTATTTATTTATTTGACAGAGAGAGAGAGAGCACAAGCAGAGGGAGAGGGAGAAACAGGCTCTCCACTGAGCAGGAAGCCCGACTGGACCCTGGGATCATGACCTGAGCCAAAGGCAGACGCTTAACCAACTGAGCCACCCAGGCACCCCTCACTGATCTTTTCTTATACTTTATCTGATTTGCTGTTGAAACTCTCTAGTGTATTCTTCAGTTCTGTGACTTCTGTTTGGAGCTTTCTTATATTTTCCATATTTTTGTTGGCTGTTTATATATTCTTCTCCTGAGTTTGGTGAACATCTTTATAACCATTACATTGAACCCTTTATCAGGAGTTCAAATTCTTTATTTCTATTTCATTAAGGTTTTTTCCCGTGAGGTTTTATCTTGTTCTATCATTTTGAGCATATTCTTGTGTTTCTTCATTTTGCTAGACTCTTTGTTTTGCTTTCTGTGCATTTGATGAAACAGCCTCCTCTCCCATTCTTGAAGGGTTGGCCTTGGGTATATAGTGAACTTTGTTCAACCCTACCTTAGCTCTTGGTTGTCTCTCAAGCCTTTGTGATTGTTTAAGTAGCCTATTTTATTTTTAATAACTCCCAGTAGTTGAGGGTGTGCCAAGATCAGTGTCTCAAAGGGGAGGATCTCAGTCACCACTTACACCACTTAGATTCAGGCTGATTGGAAGCCAGACCCTCAGGAAGCAGCTTTTAAAGAATGCAAATATGTATAGTCTTATGGGACTGCAAGTGTTAAGTCCTGCCAGCCCCCAGAGCCAATTGATTTGGAGGTGTCCCCTATAGCACAAAAATGTGGGCTCCAGAAAAGTGTACAGGCTCCTTTCTGGGAGATACAAATAAGCTGTAGTGAGACAGAGCGAGCATGCCACAGTGGCACCCCCCAGCCTACAGTTCCTGAAAGTACTTCTGTAGCATCTAGATCTGTGCCAAACCTGAAGCCTGCTCCTAAGGCTGAAGCTCCGGGACTGTCAAGTAGGCCTCTTTCACTGAAAGGCTGGGGGGTATGTTTCAGTCTGTTCTCTCTGCAGTGCTCCAGGGGTAGTAGCCTGCCAAGAACTGTCTCTCTGATTGGTATGGTCCCATGGGATCCAAGAATACAAGCCATCCTGGCCATTAGAGCCAGGAAATTAAGGAGTATCCCCTAGGCAGGAGCTGTAAAAACCAGGGCACCAGATGCAAAAATGGGGTACCAGACACATGTAAGAGCTCTCATCTGAGAGATTCTGGCTCTCTGTAGTAGGGCAGAGGGTTAGGGCAAAGTTAGTATCTGCCCTCTGAGTTCTTAGGAAAGGTTTATAGTCAGTCCTTAATGTGTGTTTAATTAGAAACCTGCCCTTCAGGCTATAGCTATGATGATGTTAAGAGATCTCTGTCATAAAAAGATTGAGTTCCTGAGTCTGTTGCCTCTTACTGTGTCCTGGGGGTGGTAACTGTTTAAGAGCTCTTTCTCCATTGGTTAGAGTCCTGTGGGACCTGTGAGTATAAGCCTTGATGGACATCAGAGCCAGGAGCTGTATAGGTATGCCTGGCGGCAGCCACAAAACTTAAGTCACCAGACCAGGGTATAAGCTTCTTTCTGGAAGATACCAGGAAGTGAGCTGGAGTGAGGCAGGAGGGCACAGATTGTGTCCATCAGCTTCTGTTCTGTGAGAGCACATATGTAGGCTCCTGTAAGTGCTAAACCAGAAGCCTATCCTTTAGGCTAAAGCTCTTGGACAGGAAAACAGACCCCTTTCTTGGAAATACAGGGGGTGTGTTTCAGTCTGCTCTCTGCACTGAGCCCGGGGAGCAGCAGTCTCCAAAGAACTGTCTCTCCAATTGTTGTAGTCCTGTGGGGCCCAGGAACACAATCCCCTTTGGCCTCCAGAGCCAGGCAATCAAGAAGCATGCCCTAGGTGGCAGCCAGAAAAACTGGGTCACTAGCTGTAAAAATCAGAGCCCCAGATGTGTGTAGAAGCTCTGTTCCGGGAGATCCTGGTGCTTTGGAGTGCCAGAGGGAGAGTACAAAGGGAGCATACAAAGATGGCACCTGCAAAGAAAGTGGGGGAAAAAAGAAAGGAAAAAGAAAAGAAGATAAAAAGAAAGAGAAAAGGAAAAAGGGAAATGAAAAGAGAAGAAAAATAAAGATGGCACTCTCCCCTGGCTTTAGCAAGGCAGAGGAAGAACAGGCAAGATGGGAAAGGAAACAAAACAAAGCAAACAAACAACATGTTGCCTGATGGCTTTAGCAAGTCAGGGGAGAGAAGGAAGATGGCTCTCACCAGTCTCTGACCCTGAGAGTATCCCAGCAGGTCCCTGCCCCTCAGACCAATGCTTCAAAATTGGGAAATGAGTCTCTTTTATATAAAGTCTGGGTCTTTTTAAAGGGATGCTTCTGCACTGGGCCCTGAGGTGAGAGAGTCTGTATGTGGGCCCATTAAGAAATGTTCCTCAGTTTGCCACAGCCCTGTGGGTCTCTTGGATGTGATCCCCATTGATCTTCAAAGTTAGATGTTTTGAGGGCTTGTCTCTCAGGTGCCAGTCTTAAAAAGTGGGGATGCCTACTGTGGGCTACAAACCCTTCACTCCTTAGGGAGAAACTCCAGGTTTTGCGTTCCCTCCCGATCGGGGGTTGCTGATGAGGCTGGCGTTTATGGCAAGATCATGTCTCAGCTTTTACTACCCACTTCAATGTGGTTTCTTTGTTTTGCCTGATGTGAGGGGGTTGTTACACCTGTTTTTAGGTTTCTTGCAGAGGAAATTATTCCATATAATAGTTATAGATGTGGTGTGTCTGTGGGAAGAGGTGAATTCTAGATCTTTCTATGTTGCCATCTTGAATGGGACCCGGGATTGTTTTCTTAATTTCTATTTCTAATAGTTTGTTATTAGTGTATAGAAATGCAACTGATTTTGGAATATTGATTTTGTATTATGCAACCTTAATGAATTTGTTGATTAGTTCTAACAGTTTTGTGGTGGAGTCTTTAAGGTTTTCTATATATAATATCATGTCATCTGCATATAGTGACATATTAACTATTTTTTGATAATATTTCTGTGTAAGATAATGCATATTTCAATTTTTGCTTCTTAATAAAAATTTCATGTAATTAATGAATAGCAAATGAATATTAAGTTGCTAAAATTTAAGAAGAAAGTGGCAAATTGCTTAAATGTTAGGATGTGAAAGGACTAATTGGTTATGCAAACAGGAAAGATAAAATCTGGCTAAATTCTGGCTCCAAATGCCACACATTGCTTGTTTGTGAAACAGCACGTCCAGTGGACAATTGTTCCCTATGTTAGATAAGCTACTTTCAGTACTATGGAAAAAACTGAAGAATATAATAAGTGCCTTCCTACAAAGCAGTCTATGACATTAGATTGTATACATCTAAGCAAATATCCAGATGACATGTTTGTTGGACAAATGTCATTTGTTGGACATTCAGATGGTCAAGTGTAAATTTATCTTGAATTCATTCAATACCTAAAATCTATTCTTTAATGCCAAGCTTCCCAACTATTTTTACAGCAATATATCAATTTCCTATTGAAAGGAAATATTCAAAACTAATTTCTCAAATTTAGGTTGGTGTAATTTTTATCTTCAAAATAGTAAAAACTATTTTAAAATAAATTTTATTTAAACATTCAAACAAAAGTTAAACATGGAGCTATTTTTTAGGATCAGAATATTTGCATTGACACATAGACCATCTGAAATCATTTGGAAATTCACCTTATGTAAAGAATTTAGAATGTTGTATTTGGGGATGAGTTTTTCATGGTCTTATTGCATTTGTTTACTTCGCTGCAAATACGTATTATGTGTGCTTAACTCTTGCCTTCTTAAGAATGTGACTTCAGACTGTGATGCCGAGTCAAAGTTTTAGTGAATTTGAGTGTTATTTTGCTACGTTTCTGGGAAGATTATCTGTGTGTGAGACAGAAGGACAGATGAGGTGGGAAAGGGAAATACAAGAAGACACAGGGCTGGCAGGTGAAATAAAGGGGGACTCTTTGAAGAGTAGCTTTACTTCAAATCTTCCAGGAACACTCTCAGATCCCTTGACCCAGGGCACTTCTAAGCCAGTATTATGAAGATCAAACTAAATTGCTTGAAAAAAAATGGCAGAATTTACAGCTGTTAGTTTTTGAGAAAAGAAGATCTGGGGGTTAAGGTGAAAGAGAGGGAGTGAAATAATGACAAAAAAAAAATATTTCTGCTGTACACCTTGGGGAAAAGACAGACAAAGAGATGAAGGCCTGGGGACTGCATTCTTACCATCTGAGTGAGTGTGGAAATGGGACTCAGGTCAGAGTGTCCTGGTGTTTTGCTGGGCTCTAAGAATTATCCTGGGGGGGATCCAAAGATCTAACTCTGTGCACTGAGGAAAGTATTGGAGAAGTCCTTTGCCATGAATAAAATTTTTCCACCCGTCTCTTAAAAAATTGATCTATGTCAATAAATGTTTATTTATTTCCTACAAACACTGTTCACACTGTGGATCTCTGGTTACAGCTACACTGAGAGTTGATGGTAAACTACCAGCTTTTTGCATGCCTAGTTCTAAAGTATAATCTATTTAAGAACGTCGTTATTAGGTAATATCTTGATTATAAACAAACCCCATAGGATGTTACTTCATGTCTGCTAAAGTGATTTCATGCTAGCAACAACATTCAGAATTTCCTTTTGAAGTCTGCATTAGATATCAGGGAGACTGTTTGGTCTGTACTAATTATTTTGACTGTAGAAAAGAAATCCCAATCTTCTTCAATTAGCAGAGTCAATAGTTTGACCTTTAAGCTACTGGTTTAAGCTGGCAAATCACTAATACTTTCTAGTCTACTGTTTTCCTCTTTTCAAAGAAGGAGTAAAAAGGAGTTGGGAAAATTATGTAGACATTTGGAATGCATTGTACCGATCCATATGCAAAACAATGTAATTAGGACTATCTGAAGAAAAACTAACCTCTTTTTTCTGTTCTAATTTTAGCTTCCATACATTTAAAAAAAATTTTTTTTTTAAGATTTTATTTGTTTATTTGCTAGAGAGAGAGAGAGGGAGTGACAGTACAAGCAGGGGGTGCGGCAGGCAGAGGGAGAAGCAGGCTCCCCGCCAAGCAAGGAGCCCGATGTGGGACTTGATCCCAGGACCCTGGGATCATGACCTGAGCCAAAGGCAGACGCTTAACCGACTGAGCCACCCAGGCGTCCCTAGCTTCCATACATTTTTTTTTTTTTAATTTTTTATTAGAGAGAGAGAGAGCACAAGCAGGGGGAGTGGCAGGCAGAGGGAGAGGGAGAAGCAGGCCACCCGCTGAGCAGGGAGCCCGACGTGGGGCTCGATCCCAGGACCCTGCGATCATGACCCGAGCCGAAGGCAGACGCTTAACCGTCTGAGCCACCCAGGCGCCCCGACTAGCTTCCATACATTTTAATGCTTTTATGACAGCATATAGAAAATAACATGCACGTTCAAAAGTCTGATTTTTGATTTGTAGTTCTGCTGCAATAAAACTGTATTCTCTCATAGCTTTTAGAAGAAAATATTTATTCATAATTAAATACAAAGTGTGTATTTTCTTTTCCGTCCTAACGCACATAGAGGGGAGAGGATGAACCTGGGGGTGGGTGGACTATAGATGGAAGGCGAAAACTAATAGTTGCTGACCCAATAGCTATTCTTCCCCATGTGCTATGGTAGACAGAATAATGTCCCACCTCCCCCAAGGTGTACCCTTTTCTAATCCTCAGGACCTGTGAATATATTACTTTTATGGCAAAAGGGACTTTGCAGATATGATTAAGTTAAGAATCTTGAGGAGATTATTGTGGAGTATCTGGATGGCCCTGATGTAATCAAAAGGTCTTTATAAGGGAAAGAGGGAGGCAGTAGAGTCAGAGAAGGAGATATGATGATAGAAGCAGAGGCTGGAGTAATGCAAGGAAGGGGCCATGAACCAAGAAATGCAGGAGGCCTCTAGAAGCTAGAAAATGCAAGGAAATTCCCCCTTAAAATCTCCAGAAGGAGCTCAGTCCTTCCAGTACCTTGGTTGTAGCTCTGTGAGACCCCTTTCAGATTTCTGACTTTTAGAACTATAAGAAAATATCTCACATACCAAGTGTGAGATAATTAACTGTTATTATTGCTTATGCTGTATTATGTGTGGAATCCAACTAAACATATATTTGGTATGTGTGATGTGATATATACACATTAATGAAAAACTGACTCAATCTTCTTGATAAACCTCTTCAGATTTATCCTGTTCTTCATTTTGAAAAAACTGATTTCACCACTAGACTGTTGAAGGGCACTGCAACAACTAGAAGAATATTTGCTTTAAGGGCAATTCTAATCAAAGCATGCATTTTTCCAGAAATTGGGAGAAAAATATGAACTATACCACTTTGTTGCCTTTGTTCTCAAGGTAACAAAATTAAAAACTAAATAGACACACTCATTTTGGTGGCGAAATAAAAACCTGGCTGACATTCTACTGATTAGAGACCCAGGCAGCTAGTGAGTACATAAAGTAATAATGGAATATTATAATATGTGAAACACTTAACGTACTTCAAGCAAATTAGACAGCAAGGCATTAATTACCAGCTTTGATAAATGGTCTTCTGGCCTTACCCTCCATGCTCTTCTCTATAACTCTTGTAGCAGTTGAAAAATGAGTTGTATTTAAATGATTTCAAGAAAAAAAAAAAACCAATATTGTACGGCAAAAATATTTAAATTATACCCTAAAATACATAAAATTATTCATGAAGAAATTTAAAAAATAGTCTTTAATTAATAATATCCAAATCCCTTGATTTTCTTTGTCTAAGAGAATACCTGAGTTTACAGCTATAATTGCAAATTTGGAATTGATTTTTCTTCCCCTCTAGATAAATAGCTTGATGTGTTTATAAAGTGAATAACAGACCCTTTAAAGTTAGATTTTGACATTTTTCTCCTCTTTCCTTTCTCTATGGATTTATGAAGTCTTCATCCTCTTAGCAATTTTAGAAAAGAAAATGTTACAAGCCTAAGCCTTTGGCACACTATGTGCTACATCTCCCTATTTATTCTTAAACTCTAGTCCACAAGCTCTTTATTCCCTTTCTTAGGTCATGTTGAAAGGGCCAGTTCATTTGAGTTATTCCTGAGTTATTTCAATTAGGCACTACTTCTTACCTTCAAAAGTAACATAGGGGTAACTCACTCTTTCTAATTCCTTGGGGTGACCCCAAGTTTACCTGTGGTTGTTTCCAGATACTACAGGGTTTAGACCATATTAATTACTTCAATTTTTTTGCATGGTTGTTTTCCCATATGCTGGGAACTTCTCGAGAGAAACACCCACATTTTTTTATCCATGTAGATCACAAGTTTGGCTCAGTGCCTCATTATTGGTTGAAAAAAATATAGGAAAAATAAATGAATGTAGTAGAAAGGGTATTTATCAGGGAAATAAATTTGACCTTACCACATGTCTGCCTATAGAATCATATAGCTGATACTACCTGTTCTCAGTTCTTGAGCAAATGACTGGAACTTATATAAAGTTTTGAAGTATGTTTTTCTCTTGTGTTTTAATAATTAGAATTATTATATGGAGAATGAAAATTTGAGATGGATAACCATTGTTGCCTAATTGCCGCTCTGTTCTACTAATTTTACCATACATTATTAATAAGAATCCTTGACTGAAAGTTAAAAATTCCATCATTTTTTTAAAAAAATTATTTATTTGACAGAGAGAGAGAGCACAAGCAGGAAGAATAGCAGGTTGAGGGAGAGGGAGAAGCAGGCTCCCCGCTGAGCCAAGGAGCCCGATGGAGGGCTCGATCCCAGGACATCTGTCGCTTAACCAACTGAGCCACCCAGGTGCCCCAAATTTCCACCATTTAAAAAAATTTTACTGTTATGTTAATCACCATACAGTACATCATTAGTTTTTGTTGCAGTGTTCCATGATTGATTGTTTGCGTATAACACCCAGTGCTCCATGCAGAACGTGCCCTCTTTAATACCCATCACCAGGCTAACCCATCCTCCCACCCCCCTACACCATTTTTAAAAAATAAGAAAATGCATTATGTCACAAAGCAGGAAGTCCAAAGACAGTGCTGATTGTCTTCAGGACTGATTAGTTCAGTGGTTCATTGATGTCATCCAGAATTTAAGTGTTCCCAGAATTCTGCTTTTTTACCTTCAGTGTGTTGACTTTCATTCTTCCTGGGAACAGCAGCAGTGGTTCAAGACCTGGTGTCCAGAGCAACAGTGTCTAGAGTTGGAAAAGGGGAGGGGATATCTCTTTTTAATATCATTCTCTCTTTTTAAAAAAATTACTTAAGTTACATATGTTGAGTTGAGTTGAGTAGGTCACCCACATTTGTTTTGTAAATAACAGCAAACTCATCCCCACCATTGTTCCCTCTCCCCAGAGGCTGTCAAACTTTGATCTCTTTTAGCTGATTACTATTTTAGTCTTTACCTCCACATCTCCAAATGACATGCTTGTATCATATACATGCACCCTTGATTTTTCAGTTTTTAGATATTACCTATTGATTTCTCAAAATGGAAAATGAAGCTTTAGCTCTCTTCTCCCCCCTCACCGCCCACCCTCAATCACTTCCTCCCTCTATGTCTGGCATAAGTTTTCTGGTATAAGGATATCCTCCTTTGCCAGTATCCTGGGGAATCCTGTTGTCTTTAAAAAAAAAAAATTTGCTATTTACTACTTACTTTATCTCTTGGAGTGCTCTTTCCTGCTTAGTGGAGTCCTTCTTCTAGTTAGTTTTCTGAGAAAAGGCACTGGGGAGATACATTTTTGAAACTTTGAATGTCTATTCTACTGTACATTTAAGTGCCAGTTTGATTAGATATAGAATTCTAGGTTGGAAATAATTTCCCTTGAGAATTTTGAAGGCATTTCCTTCTGGCTTCTAGCTTCTAGCTGTTGATCGTATGAAGCCATTGTTTCCTGATCCTTTGTAGGTGGTCTTTTCTTCCCCAGTCCCTGGAGGCTTGTTTTTGTTCCTAGTGTCCTGAAATTTCATGATTTCTTTTTCTTTCTTTCTTTCTTTTTTTGATATGGTCCCATTTTTATCCATTGTGTTGGGTAGTTGGTGGGTCATTTCAATCTGTAAACTTAGTTTTCACTTTTGGCAACTTTTCTTGTATTCTTCCTTTGATGATTTACTCCCTCCCTTCTCTTTTTTCAGGGATTTTTATTATTTGGATGTTAAACCTCTGTCATAATCAGCCTCCATAATGGCCCCCGGTGATTCTTGAGTCTTAGTATTCATGCTCTTGTGCAGTCCTTTCCCACACTGACTAGGCAGACCTGTGTACCCAAAAGGATACTATGAAAATGATGAAGTGTGATTTCAGAGATAAGGCCATAAAAGGTTCTGTAGCTTCCACGTTGCTCCCTCCAGAATCATTTGCCAACTGTCATGTTGGGAGGATACTCAACTAGCCTGTGGAGAGATACTCACAGTAACGAACTAAAAAGCCCCTTGCCAACAGCTGATATTAGCATGCCAGATATGTGAATGAGCCACCTTGGAAACAGATCCTTCAGCCAGCCCCAGTAAAGCCTCAAGATGACAACCTCAGCAGGTATCCTGACTGCAATCTCATGAGACCTTGAACTAGGGTCACTTAGTTAAGTCACCCCTGGCTTCCTGACCCATGGAAGCTGTATGTAACAGTAAATATTTGTAGTTTGAAGCCGGCATAGTTTGTTTTGGCTTAGTGTGCTATGCAGCAATAGATAATTAACGTGATCTTGTTCAATCCTTAAAGTTTCTTATCTAATGCTGGCTGTCAGCTTGGGGCCTCTGCTTCTTTCCTCGGGGCCCCTCTGTGTGGACTAGTTGAGGGCTTCCTCACAGTATGTTAGCCAGGCCTCAGGAGTAAAGCTGCATCACTTTTGTCGCATCTCAGTCATTGAGGCTGTAACAAAGTCCTGCCCAGATTTAGGAGAGTGGCAAGGTCTGAGAGGGCATGTGGGACTGGAAGTACTGCTGTGGCCATTTTTGAAAACACAGTCTGCCTATACTGAAGCGTCTCTACTGAAATACTTGTTTAGGACGTAGAACTTCGCTTCGTGCCGTTGGGGGCAACATTTACATGTTGGAAGATCTCAACTTTTGTTATTAAAAATGAAAACCAATACTAATGAAAGACAAACTTCCCTTTCTATCTTCCACCTCCCTCTTTTCTCTTATCCTCCGTGATTGTTACTTTCTTTTCTTTCTTTTTTTTTTTAAGACTTTATTTGAGAGAGAGAAAAAGAGAGCACAAGCAGGGGGAGAGGAGAGGGAGAAGCAGACTCTCCACTGAGCAGGGAGCCCGATGTGGGGACTCGATCCCAGGACCCCGGGATCATGACCCGAGCTGAAGGCAGACGCTTAACCAACTGAACCACCCAGGTGACCCCGATTGTTACTTTCTTAATACAATATTGTTTAATTTAAACTGTGGTAATTTTGGCTTATTATTTATGGTTTCTTTGTTGTTGTCTGTTTTTTGCTTTTAATTTCGGTGTATTAACTGATGTACCAGCAGTGGTCTTTGAATACTGCCCTGAACACTGAATTGCCCTCATTTCTCTTTTATGTTATTTTTCTCTGACTTATGGGGAAAGTACAAAACTTGTAACTTGATGGCTCTCTCCTTGATTGTTTAGAACTTTGTTTTGGAGCTATCTAACCCCATTTGCATGCTTGCACAACAGGATCTCTGTCCCAGCAACTGAGCTGAGCTTCTCTAGGCTGGCAGGTCCATGACGACAATGTCATCCTTTATCTTTATGAAAAAACAGCTCTAAATTGTTTCTTCAGCAGTGCTCATTCCAAATCTTCAACAAAGTTTTATAATTAGAATTGACAATCAGGTGGCTAGATTGAAGTTTTAAGGTTGCTTGGGAAAATAAAATCTTGTGAAGAATCTGACTTATTTAAAGAAAAATGAAGATAACACCAAGCACATATACTCGGAAATTTCAGGTGTTGCATAACAGTCTGCTTTAGGAATGTATTAAAAAACATTCTCGGGGCACCTGGGTGGCACAGTCAGTGTCCGACTCTTGATTTAGGCTCAGGTCATGATCTCAGTGTCCTGAGATTGAGCCCCACATTGGGCTCTGCACTTGGCGTGGAGCCTGTTTAGGACTCTCTTTCTCTCTCTTGCTTTGCCTCTCCCCTCCCCCCTTGTGCATGTGCATGCATGCGTGCTCTCTCTAAAATTAAAAAAAAAAAACAACCCCAAAACACACAAATTCTCAAATTAAAGACTGAGACAAAATAACTTTAAATGTAGTGTTTTTATGATTCAAAATAGCTTCTAGACCTGCATTTTGGCGGACTCAGACTTTTGAATGAACTAAATATTTTCATTAATTAAGAATACATGTTATATTATCAATAAAATAATTTTTTGCCCCAAATGGAAGACTTCCACCATTCCACTCTCCAAAGTTATAGTTAAAATTCTAAGATTCAGAAAAGAATTAATGAATTTAATTTAAATATTCTCAAATAGTCTTCTTTGAATAGTTACATAATTCCAAAGATTTTCTTTTCTTATGAAAGAGGAAAAATGAAGAGGATACACTTATAAAAATCAATTTTCTAGTCCCAGCTTGATCATTCATTTATTGAGATCCTACCATAGGCCAGACACTGAAGAAATAGAGAAGGTGCGGGAGACAATTTTATAAACAAATTCAAACTAGTGTAATAGGTGCTTTTATAAAGATAGAAATGTTGAGGAATGGGAACCTAGACAAAGGGGCAAATAGTTTGTCTAGGGAGCTGGAAAAAATCCATAGAAGAGGGACAAATGAATGGATCTTGAAGGTTGAAAATAACTTACATAATTGGAGAAGGCATTTCAGAGAGAGAGGTCGTCTGAAACTGTAAAGGGCATTCAAAAATACGTTGAGAGGTGAGGGTTTTATGTAGACAATAAGAGAACACTGAATGATTTTAAGCAGAGAAATCGTATTAATAGTCCACATTTAAATAAGATAAATACTGGGAGGGGGATTGGGTGGTGGGTAGACTGACAATTAGGAGAGGTGATCAGGAGTTGCAACAATAAGGAGGAATCAGGAGGAAACTGATGTGGGGTTCAAAGGCAGAATCCACTTAATATCTAAAATAAAAAGGTGAATTTACTGCTTGTTAAAGAAGAGTTTGCTATGCTTATACTGCAGTTTCCTTGAGTAAACTGCTTTTAAGAAGCATGGGTTTTTTGCATTTTTGAACTTCCATTGCAGGAATTTTAGGATTGGTTGTCTTTTAGCCATGGAAACAGTTACTGGGGTGAGTCTGTGGTCGATTGGTGACTGTGAGAAGCTGTCACTGATCCTCAACATCTGGAAGTGTGGTTTCCCAAATGAAGTTGTCTTTCATTGATTGGGTTATGTTTAAAACTGATTCTGATGATTACCTCTTCCTTTGCCCCAAATACAATCTATCTTTTCCTTTCCTGAATTGAGAGAATAGGAACATTTATTTTTAGGGGTTAAAATGGAAGAAATAAAGGTTTTGCTTGTTGGAAAGAAGAAACAGAACAGGAATAAGAACCTGTGTGGGATACAGATGAGAGAGAGGCAGAGTAGACAGCAAGATGTTAGGATTTGGATGTGTTAACATGTGTGTAGGACATCCAGTGAGTAGTTGGAGATATGGAGAACTTGAGAAAGTGGTTGGTCTTTATGAGTCATCAGCATATGGGAGGGTGTGGAAACCATGGATGAAATAAAGTGGCTCAGGAAAAGCATGTGCAGTAAATGTAGAAATTGCACCATGATAAAGCTGAGAAGTCCTTGTAAATAACAGAAGAACCAGGAGACGTTTTGGAGAAAACAGAGGAGGAAAGAGTTTCAGTAAGACTGAATTGTCAACAGCAGGGAATTTATGTATAAAAAAATCTAAAGAGGCCATTGTTGTTTTCAGCAAGAGCTATTTCAGTATAATTATAGATCTGAAAATCAGATTTAAGGGTGTGAAATCAGATTTAAGGGGTTCCTAAACATTTTGGCTGTCAACTTCTGATATAATGCTTCAAATTTTATTTATGTATCTTAGGTACTCATGAATCTTATCAATGTTTTTATGTTAGAAATAGTCAACTCAATAACAACCTGTTAAGCACTTGTTATCTGACTACTTTGTGAATTTTTTATTTATTTATTTATTTAATTTATTTTTATTATTTTATTTTTTAAAGATTTTATTTATTTATTTGACAGAGAGAGACACAGTGAAAGAGGGCACACAAGCATGGGGAGTGGAAGAGGGAGAAGCAGGCTTCCTCTTGAGCAAGGAGTCCGATGTGGGGCTCGATCCCAGGACCCTGGGACCATGTATGACCTGAGCCGAAATAAAGTCGGACACTGAACCGACTGAGCCACCCAGGTGCCCCACGTTGTGAATTTTTAGCTCGGAACAGTTACTGAACTTTCTGACAGATCACATCAAGTCATTATAGCACATGCATTTTAGCAATGGGAATTTTAATTTTACACCATAATTAACTTGATAAGCAAAGATGAACTTTTAGATGTTGTTAAAAGGTGATCTGTGCAGTACAGTGGTACCCTATTCTGGCTTTTAAAAATCAACAAATTGAGTCATATCATAAATTATTCCTAAACCATGTATATTAACATAAAAATGAGATATAAAATAGCTATTAAATTATTAACCTTATCCATTAAGGGCAGAATTTTATCATGTTTGGCATCACTATTGCACTACTGAACCCTTTAATTATGCTTATTTATACTTGTTTCAGTATGAAATGCCTGTCTTAATTCCTAACATCATTATGCTTTTTATGTAGTGAACATATCTTTAATTTTATATTCTGTGGCCTTTCAGAATATCTGAATCCTCAGAAGTTGCTCAATAAATATCTGGCAATTAATAATCTGCCCCATAAAGGGGCACCTGGGTGGCTCATTTGGTTCAGTGTCTGACTATTTCGGCTCAGGTCATGATGTCATGGTCCTGAGATGACACGGAGCCCCGTGTCAGACTCCATGCTCAGCGGGGAGTCTGCTTGAGCATTTCTCTTCCTCTCCCTCTACCCCTCTCACCGCTTGTGCTTTCTCTCTCTCTTAAATAAATAAATCTTTTTAAAAAATAATCTGTCCCATAAATAGCAGTTTGGCAATGAATGCCTGACCATGTTCTTGTTTTCATTTGCTCTGGTCCAATATTTTTCCTGGTTAAATGTGACTAGTAGTAGGAATTCTACTGCCATTCACCTCACTTAGGAACTCTAAGGAAATTATTTTTTGACATTGAGTATGATCTTTGTAGTGGGTATTCTTTTTTTCCCTCTCTCAAATTTTTTGCTTTATAGCATAAAATGAAAGGGTTTTCTTCTACTTTTGTCCTTTTGGAATATTTTGGGGAGGTATTATCCTTCATTTTTTTTTTTTTCACCTCCTGGGTTGCCCCACCTCTTATGGGGAGTAATTCATCTGATTGGTGAAATGGGAGGACCTATCAATAACTGGAATTCACTGCATTAGAAGGTGGGCCTGGAGGGTCTTTGGAAGGCTCTTTCTTCCTTGTGTGAGCTGGCCACAACTTCCAGGTAGCTGGGAATGGTTCTGTTCTGTACTCTCAACTCTTCCCATGAAGTTTTAAAATATGAACTTGAGGTATTAGGGCCCTTGATGTGAGTGTAAATTCATGATGGATTAATTACTACTTTTTATTTATCAAATCTAAGACACTGTTAATTGCAAGATACTTCATTATTTTATGTGCCACTAAGAAAAGAAATGTTGCCAGTTAAACCATGGTATACTGTTTTGTTACTTAGAATTTTTATCTTATGGTTGTTGCAAGGGTCTTTTAGACACATTTAGCATGGATTTTTCTCATAATCACTCACTGTATAATTATAAAAAGAAAAATATGAAGAAAATAAGTTGATTAAATTATTCCTTAAATTTCTTCACATTAAAAGTTGGACTGTTTGAGTCATATTTCACCTGGGTTCTCAGCGTCTCTGATTTACCACACTTTTCCTTTGTGCCAACAATGGTGACCCAACATTTCTTACAGATTGCTTTACTCTTATCATCAGGATCCTCTCCTAAGCCACTGATACACTTTCTGCAAACACTGATGTGCAGGAGTTGTGGCAGGCTAATAGCAATTTCAAAGTACATCCTCACTTCAGATTTGTTAAAATATGAAAAAACTGTGACTCTTAAAATGGATGAAATATGGCGTTTCCTCTGTACCCACACAGTCTTTTCACTTCTCAGTACGCAACGCTCTATTAAGAAAACGTAGTTAGAAATCACTGTTTAGCCAATAGATTTTCAGTTTTGATTTTAGACCTAGGTAGTTCACACTAATCAGTCATCTGTTTTCAGGTGCAGGCAGAGTTGCTAAAGTATGGTTTTAGGTGTAGACTGAAGTAGCTGCAAAGCAGGCTGGGTGATGACTTGGGGTGGTGTGAACAGAGTCATGTGGCTCTCGTGATGAGACACACTCCATAGGTCAATACTCTGTCATATTGGCTCCTCCAGGAACACTGTGTCTGAGACTAGTGTTTGGCCAATGAATTTAGATAGAATGTGATTTTTATTGCTGGAAGATGCCTTAAAAATCATCTAATTCAACTTTTTTTCATTTTAAATATGAAGAAACCAGTTCTGGAAAGTTTAAGTTCTTTGCATAAAATAACATTGTTTGTGAGTGGCAGAAATGGGAGCTCCAACTGCCTTTTGTGAATTGCCCTGCATTCAGCTATATTTGTAAATAGGATTTTATCTTCGTGATGTATGTTTGGTTTGAAAATTCACAGCAGAGGAGATTAAGAAGAAACCCTTGGGTTTCATTTGTTTAATGAATGTTTCTCTGAAAATCACAAAATAACTGATTTTCGAAGAAGTGGTATAGTGCAGTCTGAAGAAATGACCTCAGAAAAACCATATTTGAGATGCATACTTTGGAATATTTGAAGAAGAGTAAGCTGGGAGGAAAAAAACTGGGACCATATTCTCTCACCTTTTCTATGATACCCTCATCTAAACTCCTTGCCTCAAATTACTAGTCAATAATATCACAATTCATGACAAACTAAAGAGTTCTGGGTGCCTGCATGCCCCTTGTCTTGAAAAACAGTCTCCAGCACTTCCATTCTGTAGGTTAGGATACTCTCTGGTATCAGCTCCAGGATTTATTAAGGCAAATTCCAGAGGGAATCCTTTTCTTTGCAGTAGATTTAATTATTTCCTAGAGCTTCCCAAGATAGGTTAAGACTCATTTAGTTGAAGTAATAAACTCTTTCAACTATCTTAAGTAAGAAAGGTGCTTCATGGATCACAAGAGCAGGGCTGCACTCCAGCCTTAGGATAGAACTGGAACTTGAAATAAAAAACCCCAAGAGCTTTCTTTCTCTGCTCCTCTCTGCTGGACTGCCTCCTTCTCTCTTGTTGCTGACCGACTTCCTCTGCTTCTCTGGTCCAAATGAAAAATGAAAATATGGCTGCTGAGAGCACCCAAATATATATTACAGTTCAAGTCTTCTGCCTCTAGAAAGAGCAGCTGCTCCTCTTTCTTTCTACAATTTCAAGTTGTTGGGGATACGACCTGCATTGGTCACACTTGGGGTCAGTTGTCCAGTCATGGTCTAATCAATAAGGCTAAGGGAGGAATGTATTAACTCAAAATGGATTCTGGGTCTCTACAACTGCATGTCGTGAGGAAGGCATTTATAAGAGGAGGGGAAATCATTGCAAACTGAGCAGTCAAATCAGCCAAGTGAATATTCTGAGGCTATTTACACTTCTGTCCCCCCAGTTGCATAGTACTACACTTGCCTAGCAAGACTGGAGTGATTCGCACTTCAGCTGAGTGTCAGGAGCATCCAGCCCTGAAAGAGGGCCAAAGGAGGGCATTAATGGAGAGGAAATCCGATTCCCTAAGGTTCCTACAGGTCTCATAAAGACCTGTAAAGTAACTCTTGGCAATACTGGACATTGTTAATAACATCTATCTTCTTGAAATGTATTCTTTCCTTAGTTTTCATAATGCCATATTCTGTTTTTATCACCAAACTTAATACCAGAAGGGAACATTTACTTATTTCTTCCTCTGTGTTAGACAATGTGCTAGATATTTACGTGACTATTTAAATTAAATATTTATCATCCAATTTAACCCTTAGAATACTTTATAAGCTAGAGATGATTATTTTCTCCATTTACTAGGTGAGGACACTGAGGCTTAGGAGGTGAGAAGCTTTCTTGTGCTCTAAATATTTATTTTTCTGTGGGCTCTGTGTTGTCCCATGTATGTACTTCTCTGAGGATACCACCCCTTCTCATAGTTTTAATTAGTGTCTATATGCTTTCACCTCTATAATCTCCATCTTTGGTCTAGATTTCTCCTTTTAGCTCAACATCTATGTATCTAACTTCCTTCTGGACATTAACGTTTTACAAGTCTCGAAGCCACCTGAAACTCAACGTAACCACTCCTAAATTCATCATCTTATCCTGCTAAGCTGCTCATTCTCTATTTTTTTTATTAACATATAATGTCTTATTTGTTTCAGGGATATAGGTCTGTGATTCGTCAGTCTTACACAATTCACAGCACTCACCATAGCACATAATCTCCCCAGTGTCTATCACCCAGCCACCCCATCCCTCCTACCCGCTTCCACTCCAGCAACCCTCAGTTTGTTTCCTGAGATTAAGAGTCTCTTATGGTTTGTCTCCCTCTCTGGTTTCATCTTGCTTCATTTTCCCCTCCCTTCCCCTGTGATCCTCTGTCTTGTTTCTCAAATTCCTCATATCAGTGAGATCATCTGATACTTGTCTTTCTCTGATTGACTTATTGTGCTTAGCATAATACCCTCTAGTTCCATCCATGTCATTGAAAATGGCAAGATTTTATTTTTTTTGATGCTCATCCTCCATTTTGAACTCATTGTTTCAGGTTGGAAACTTGTGAATCATTCTTGATTTCTTTCTCATATTCTAGTCAGGCATCAAATTCCATAAATTCTGCCTATTATAAATATCTTTGTCTCCATTGCTTCATCCTAGTCTATGACACAATTATTTATTTCCTGGATTACTTCAATAACTTCTTAGCTGACTGTAGTTAAATTTTCACCCAACATCCAGAGTGATCTTAAAATCATACAAATCTGATAATGCTATGATCCTACTTAAAACTATGGCTTTTCGGGGTGCCTGGGTGGCTCAGTCGGTTAAGCGACTGCCTTCAGCTTGGGTCATGATCTCAGAGTCCTGGGATCCAGCCCCGCATTCGGCTCCCTGCTCAGCCGGAGGCCTGCTTCTCCCTCTCCCACTCCCCCTGCTTGTGTTCCCTCTCTTGCTGTCTCTCTCTCTGTCAAATAAATAAAATCTTAAAAAAAACAACAACAACAAAAAACTATGGCTTTTCATTCCTCCTAAAAAAATTCAAACTCATTAACATGGTGTGGCAAAGTAAATAGCTATCTACTAAAAATTCATGATACCCTTTCCTAGTGTGGAGTTGTTGATAAGAAGAGGCTGTCTATTTAAGGACTACATTTCCTGGCCCCTTTGTAGTGAAGCATGGCTCTGAAATATGAAAGAGGCTAATGTGTTCCCCTTCCGGCCCCAGCTTTTAGGAAACTTCTCATGTGGTTCTGTAATCTCTCCCTGATCTCCGACCTGTTGCCCCATACTCTTAAGTCTCAGGGATGGACTTGAATAGAGGAAGCTTGATCTTTTGAAACATGGTGAGGAATGCCCCCATCAACCAGGAACACCTGCATGGGATTATTCAGTGAGCAAAAAATTAAATTTTATTGTCCTAGGCCACTAAAATTTGGGGTTTCTATATTACAGTGTTGGAGTTATCTTAACTAATACAAATGGCTTACAAGACTCTCTATAATCCAGTACTTGACACTTTATCTCTCCCCACTCTTCCTCACACTCTTCACTTTAATCATACCCAAGTTCTTTCATGACTACTGCTTCTGTCTTCTACCACAAGGTTGTCCCTGTCTAGCATGCTATCCCTTACCCTTCTCCCATTCCCATGGCTAAATTGCACTTATGCTTTGAGTCCTCTGAAGGGCATTTCCTGTCCTGATTGTGGCAGTCCCCTCTGCCCTGTCCTTCTATAGCTTTCTGTGCTTTCCCTACTACAACACTCATCATGTCTATTGTTCATGATTTCTTTGTCTGCCTCCTCTAGACTGTAAGCTTCTTAAGGGTATGGATCATGTCTGTCTTTTTCAATGTTTTGTCTTTAGCACCAAACACAGTCTCTGGAATATAGTTGGTACTCATTAAATATTTACTGAATAATTGAATGAATGAAAGGATCATCCTGGCCTTCCACTCCTGTGACTCATCACATTCTTAGTCCTTATGCTAGTAAGGGTAGGTTGGAGCACATTTGTTGGTCTTGAATATTTGGTTAATAAGGAATTGCTACTGTTATTGTTTTTTTTTTTTTTAAAGATTTTATTTATTTATTTGAGAGAGAGAGCACATGGGGGGGGGAGGGTCAGAGGGAGAAGCAGACTCCCCGCTGAGCGGGGAGTCCCATGCGGGACTCGATCCCGGGACTCCAGGATCATGACCTGAGCCAAAGGCAGTCGCTTAACCAACTGAGCCACCCAGGCGCCCAGCTACTGTTATTGTTATTATTCTTATATTGCTAGACACCTTATACCAATATACAGAATAGCTTTAGTGAAATTTTTTCAATTAATTAAATTTACTATTGAATTGAAAAGAAATGAGGGACATTGTGGAAACAAGCTGAAAAATGGGAAGCATTTCATTGAATAGCAGAGTTGGAAAGGATGGCTATGTGTAATGAACTCTAGTCTCTAGTTGAGGAGGTAGGCTTGAAAATTAATAGAATATTGCAGAGTAGAGTGTTGCTATAGGAACAGTTACCTAAAGATCTAATCAGTGTCTTGTTGAGTGAAAGGATTTTCTCTTTAGTATGAAACATTTCAGCAAGTGCTAAAAATAGCCCCACAATCTCTCTGTCCCCAAATCTCCTGCTTGTTCCTAAGATTTTAAAAGCAAACCAATAAAAATAATCAGAACTATATAATGAGCATGTTGCTTAATTTTGACAAATGTGACTAGGTTAAACCCATATGTTTATCACACCATTTATTTAGTTAGAAGGGCCAAATGTATCGAAGTTTAGGTTCTCCAAAAGCAGAGCTTGAGATAAGAACCTGGGGGAGAGGTAGTTTATCTGAAGGTGATTCAGCAAGCAGGCATGAGAAAGTAGGCAGAGTAAGGCAGGGAAGGAGAATTGCCCGCCTTAAGATGGAGGCCAGGCATTTATCCACTAGTTCCATTCCCCATTGATTGAAGGTTGGCCCCTAGAGTGTTAGCTTCTCAGCTGCCTTAGAGAGGACCTTGTGACCTCTGGCAGCCTGGGAGAAGCCCTGGGGCAGAATGTGGGAAGATGGGAAGCCCTGGTTTGAGGCAGGGTGCTGGCAGTAGAGTGGAGTCCAAACCCACACGGGGGTGACGTGACGTAAGTGCCAGTGATGTCTGCTGCAGCCTAATTCCACGACAGCCGGTCTCTGACCTCTCCTTACACCCAAGGCTCCTTTTTTTTTTTTTTTAAATGGCATATTACTTTATTTTCCAGCACTATGACTTTCTCTCCACATTAGTTTTTTTGTGTCTAAAATTGGGATAACCATATTACTCACACAGAAGGTTGTGGTGGGGGACTAAATGCATCAATACCTGTGATACAGTTAACATGTGTTCAGTCCATGTCAAGTACTGGAAAAAGGTTAATCATTATTGCTATTATTAGTAAGTTACTAGGCTACTCCTACTATTGGTGATGAGGCCTACGGTTGCAATGAATAGCTCCATAATATCAATAACTTCACTACAGAGTGATTTCCAGTTTATTTCACATGCGTTATATGATTTGTTCCTCACATCTGATACCTTGAATTCTGAAAATATCTCTGAGACAAAAAATCATGGGCTGTTTTCAGAACAACTGTTGAATAATGTAATCCCTGTCAAGTCTATTTAGTATGTCTCAAACTTGTCTAAAGCTGGTGAAGTATGTGTTCTGGGCTCTCAAACTTTCATTGTAGGACTTTATTCAGGCAATCTCAAGTCCTTCAGTTACTGAGATACCAGTAGATCTGAATACTGTTGTTTCTATTGGAAGGATAATTTTTGATTACACAAATGATTTCCTGTAGTGCCAGGATGAAGGTATAAGTCATACAGGAAGAGGAATCAAGGCTCACCTGAAAGAAACTACAACCACCATTTACTAATAAAAACATTTTAAAGGTATGTATCTTAGCATACAGTCCTTTATTAGGGAGAAGAAGCAAGTTTTAAAAGCGAACAGGTTCATATTTTTCAAGTAATATGAAACCCACCTTCCATTTTCACATTTGTTCTTTTTTAAAGAAACTTCCAAATATATTATCTCCACCCAAATGGGCTGCAAATCCTAAATAAGAAAATAAAGAAATGGTTACTGTATTAGTCTGCTTGGGCTGCCATACCCAAATACCACAGGCTGGGTAGTTTCAACAACAGAAATTTATTTTTTTGCAGTCCTGGAGACTAGAAATCCTAGACTAAGATATGACAGGATTGATTTCTGGTGAGGGCTCTCTTCCTGGCTTGTAGAAGTGCCTTCTCACCATGTCCTTGCATGGTGGGGGAAGAGAGACAGCAAGCTCTTTGTTGTGTCTTCTAAGAAGGGTACTAATCTTGTCATATCAGTTCCCTCTCTTTTGACCTTATTTAACCCTAATTACTTCATTAGAGGCCTCATCTCCAAACATAGTTGCACTGGGCATTTGAATTTTGGGGTGGGGAGGCACAAGCCATCAGTCCATAATAGTTACTGAGGAAAAGATTTTTAAATGCAAATTGTAGCTCATCTTCTCTATGAGCACAAGAAGAGAGGAAATGGCCAATGGCAGAAGAAAGACAAGGGTGTTACTCTCTTTAAAGGAATATCCAGGTATAGGCACTGAGTTGAGCTCTTTTTATACACCTCATCTAATTTAATTTAAAAAACCATCCTCCCAGACAGAATTGTAAGTGATCTAAGAAGTTTTCTGATTAGGGAGGGAGATAAGATTAATTAAAACCAGACCTTCCTTAGAGGTCTAGTATTGAATGCTTCGGTGTGGAATGGTTTAATGTGGCCTTGTCTGGAATCAGGGGGATTGATCGTTTCAAGTAGCCTCCATTTCTATTGTATCCTCTCCTTGTTATATCTAAGATTTTGGGAACAGAATCTTGCCACCTTAAAGAGATGGCTTCAAGAGGAAACCATGTGAGCATATGGTTGAAAGAGGAAATTTGTTGAAATGCAGTTACCTAAAAATCTGCATTCTTCTTGGGCTAGCTAGTGTGATTAGCATTTATTTTTTAATTTTTTAATTTTTTTATTTGACAGAGAGAGACACAGCAAGAGAGGGAACACAAGCAGGGGGAGCAGGGAGCCCTATGTGGGGCTTGATCCCAGGACCCTGGGATCATGACCTGAGCTGAAGGCAGACGCTTAACGACTGAGCCACCCAGGCGCCCCATGATTAGTTTTGTTAATGTTTAGTGAATCTTGCACACTGCTTAGGGGGCTCCATAACAATCTCAGGCGCTTTAGGGCTCCACAAACAGTAGTGAAAGACCAAGATTGGCAACACCGTCCTCACAAAGGTCCAGCAGCAGAGAGAACCAGTGGGGTACTGCCAGGTTTCTGGAGTTTCCACTTCGAGTTGCCATGTCTTCCGGCACATTAAAGATTGCAGGAGAAAGTGTGTGTTTTGGAAACCATGCCTTTTGTACTGTGCACTTTTCTAAGCTGTGTAAAAACCAAGTGATGAAAAGCAGAAGGAAAATTAGAAAATAAATCCCGAGGGTGGGTGAGCAGATTTATTTATTTATCTTCTTAAGGATTAGCTATTGCTTTCCTTTTCAGAACTGTGGCACTTTTAAAATCAGCTGATGAAATTCTTAGAGAGTCTTTAAAGACCCTTTCATGGAAAAACAATGGCTGTGTTTCTAGGATGCTTACGTGGAAAATCAGCACCTCCTGCTTCGGGAATTGGGAAACATTAAAAGGTTAGCTATTTTATTACATAGTAATCCCAGTCATCAGCTGTAAATTTTTAATTGAACACCCATGTGATGCTTTAAAATGCCAGACATGCCAGTCATTTAGCATTTGTGTTATACTCAAAACTATTTCATGTAGAGCTCCGCTTTAAATGAAATGATCAAGGCAGAACAAAAGAAAGGCAAATTTGGGATTGGTGACCCCACTGAATTAAAAGATGCCATTGTTTGATGTCAGCATTAGTACCTGTTCTGCATTTTACATTTTGTAGAAAGAGAAGACTCTATCTAAACCTATTTTACTCATTAATTCCTTAAGTATTTTTGAGTTCTTATATGTGCTGGGCATTGTATTAGGAGTTTGTAATAAAATACTCAAAATCTCTACTTGCATTGAGTTCATAATCTGGTGGAGTTAAAAGACAAAAAGTAAAAAAATAAACAAGATAATTACAGATAGCAATGTCTTTGAAGACAGTATGTCTTTAAAGGCAATAAAACAGTATGCTAGGATTGCATCATTTATAGTGATTTTTGTTAAAAAAATGTTATATGTCAATTGTAACTCAATTAAAAAAACAAACAAAAACAAATGCGAAGTGGCTTAAACAACATAGGAATTTATTAGTTCATGTAATGGGAAAATACGTGGGTATGGAAGGTTTTGGGCTTGGTTGGTCCAGGAGATTAACAGTGTCAACACTGACCTAATTCTCTGACTTCTGTTCTGTAGTCCCCAGAGGTGGCTTCGTCTTAGGATGGGGTGCCCTCAGGGTTGGAGGATGTCTGCCAGTAGGAGTCAGGGTTCCATGTGTCCTTGTTTGTATTCAGCAGGACTTTCATCATAGTATTCTAGTAAAAGGTACTGAGATTTATTAGTTTAAGTCTCTTGCTCATCTCTGTATCAATGACTGAGGCTAGAAATAAAGCCTTTTGATTAATTTAAAGCAGTTAGAGCACATTCCTACAGCTGGGAGAGAGGTACTGCATGGAAGAGGGTAGGTTCTGGAAAATAACCACTATTAGTAAGGAGAGAGGAGTGCATTGATGCTTTCCAAGTAACTAAAAATGGTCACTATAGAGAGCAACCAGGAAGAAGAAATACTTTATATAGGGGAAGATGTGTGGAGAAAGGAATAATGAGAAACTAGGTAGTATCTGGAGAAAGAGCACTTCAGATAGAAGGAGCACCAAATACAAAGGCCCTGAGGTAGAAATGAATTGTTATGTATTCTAAGAGCAGAAAGATGTTGGTGTATTGGAGTGGAGTGCAATGTTAGAGAGGTGGGGCAATGTGGTGACTTAGTACTTGTCAATGAGCTAAGCTGGAATGACATTTCCCAGAATTCACTTCCCTGTATGGTTTTAGATTAGGGTTGGCCACAAGCAACATTTCTGTGACATTTGAAAAGCTGTAGCTATATTTATATCCAGAAGGTTGTACCATCAAGCACTGTTACATTTTCCGCATACTTGTTGCTGATCTGTTGACTCACCTTGGTATCATGGGGCAGGCAACAGAAGTGCTTATGGCTCTTCTGGCTTCTGCCAGAGTCTTCCCTAAGCTTCTCTGAGTCCTAGACTCTGTGCATGTGTGTGTGTGTGTGTGTGTGTGTGTGTGTGTGTGTGTGTGGTGAACGACACTAGCTTCTCCTGGAGCTTTTCCCATATTATCCAAGTTGGAGGCCTGTAGGCAGTAACAGACATAGTGGGCTCCAAGTGCATACTTGTGGTATCCAGCTTGTTCTTTCAGGTTCCTATTAGTGCTTGTACTCCATCACTTCCAGATTATCCCTGCCTTGCTAACTTCAGCTGGGCACCAGATATAGAAGCACAAGCCTTATATAGACTGTTTAACTACCTTCTACAATTGCTTAAGGTCAAACTCCCATAATAAATTTTGATCAAACCCTAACTGACACAGCATTTGGTGCTGGAGATGTTTCCAGAGGAATGAAACCTTAAGGAAGGGTTTTCTGAATTGGTTCTGTGTTCTGTGAACTGGTTCTGTGTTCTCAGAGTTGGTTCTCTGATCTGATTAGATTTAGAAGGCATAATAACCCTGTTTCCAGGGGCAGAGGGGACACTGGTAGTTCATAGCCTGCAGAGGTAAAACAGTTGCTAAAATTACCACTTGTAGACACCTGTAATGAAATGCCTATAGAAGACAAGTTTTTAGGGGACCAAGTAGTTGCTGCTATGGAACATTTAAATGAACATAAGAAATGCAGGGGGATTAGGTGGTTGTTTATATATGCACTGGAGTAGAGGTAGAAAGAAAATGAGGAGCTCAGGGCTTTAAATTTCCAGAAAGCTTCTATAACTATTATGCAGGACTGAGATTTCTAAAAACAAACAAACAAACAAATAAACAGAAAATCCCAAAGCTTAAGCTTGTATGTCACTGAATAATAAGATAAATTGAGTTCCCCATCTTTCAAGGTCCTTTGTATCATAAAAGGCCTTTGATTGGGAAGGAATGGGACCCTGAAAATTGAGATAAAGATATATGGGCAAATTCTGATGAAGCTAGGAATCTTTAACCTCTAAATTATGAGTTTCTTCTGGCAGTAGAAGCAGCTCTATTTCTCTTTCCTGAGAATATCAGACCCCCTTTCCCTCTCCTGAGGTATTTGCCTTGCAAGGGACTGATTATTTCCATCAGGTGCTTCCCCAGTACATCTTAATGCCATCTTCTGTAGACAGCTATTCTCTACTGGGCCTTAGTTAAGTTAATATAAAATTAAATTATATAAAATTACAATTAAATAAATTATATTAAAACAATGGTAACAAATACTCAAAAACTCATCACTTTCTAATCATTGTTTATTACTCTAATTATTATCTGTACTCCTGAGGTGGTTTATATATGCTGTATGCATATAGTGGAAATACCACTTATTGACACACTACTGCATATCTCTTCCCCACTGTGTTCAGTGATATCACACTAGTGGTATGAAGTTGGGCGCAGTGGGAGAATTTATACAATGGAGAATGGCAAACACTATGTTTCATGGCTTTTTTTCATTGGCTACCAAACATTTACCAGCAAACCACTTCTTACAGCTCAGTGCTTAAGTTACAGTATATGAAAGGAGAGGGTGACTCAGCCAAAAGAAGAATGAATATCACCTAAAAAATAGATAGAAGAATTTTGCATTCCTGAGAGGATTAATATGTTTTCACTCTGACAAAGGATAGTTGCATTATATTAGGCAGGAACATAATTTTTCTGTTGTCATTATTTGGAAGTTAGCTGTAGTTAAAAGAGGTATGTTTGGGCCAGGTTGACAAGAGGTGGCTAGTGGTGGTTTTATACTGTGTTAATGCACCTAAGCTGGAACTATGTTTCCAAGCGTTCCCTACCTTATATGGTTTTGAATAGGGGTGGCCACAAGAGAAATCTGCATGAGCTTTGGAAAGTGTACATAAAGCAGTGGTCACATCTGTGTTCAGAAAGTCCATGTAGCATCATGTTCTGCTGTAGCTCTTGCATGTTGTCTCTGATCTGCTGGCTTACAGTGATGGCACAGAATAGCAAATACTCCAACTGTTGCTGGATCTCCTTCTGCTCCTCCTATGTGTAGGCAGGTATGTGTGCAAATACAAATTGAAGAGTGCAAGCTTTTTCTGCAGGTCACTCACAGCATTGAAATTGAGGCCTTGTAGTGAAAGGCAGACACAAGTTCCAGTTCATTTTAATGGGTTCCAGCTCATTCTCACAGCTCTTACTATTCTCCCTTACTTCACATTCATCCTTCCTTTCAGGCCCAGCTTCAGATATAGTCACTATATTACTAGACTCTTACTAGCTCTCACAATTTCTGTGCCAAACCCCTATGATAATTCTTTTTTTCTCTTTTAAAAATTTTATTTAAATTCAACTAATTAACATATAGTGTATTATTAATTTCAGAGGTAGAGTTCAGAGATTCATCAACTGCATAGAACACCCAGTGCTCATTACATCATGTGCCCTCCTTAATGCCCATCACCCAGTTACCCCATCCCCCCACACTCTTCCCCTCCAGCAACCCTCAGTTTGTTTCTTATAATTAAGAGTCTCTTATGGTTTGTCTGCCTCTCTGGTTTCATCTTGTTTTATTTTTCCCTCTCTTCCCCTATGATCCTCTGTTCTGTTTCTTAAATTCCACATATGAGTGACATCATATGATAATTGTCTTTCTCTGATTGACTTATTTCACTTAGCATAATACCCTCTAGTTCTGTCCACATCATTGCAAATGGCAAGATTTCATTGTTTTTGATGGCTGAATAATATTTCATTGTATATATACACACCACATCTTCTTTATCTATTCATCTGTTGATGGACATCTGGGTTCTTTCCATAGTTTGGCTATTGTGGACATTGCTGCTATAACCATTGGTGTGCAGGTGTCCCTTCGGATTACTATGTTTGTATACTTTGGGCAAATACCTAATAGTACAATTGCTGGGTCGTAGGGTAGCTCTATTTTCAACTTTTTGAGGAACCTCCATACTGTTTTCCAGAGTGGCTGCACCAGCTTGCATTCCCACCAACAGTGTAAGAGTGTTCCCCTTTTTCTGCATCCTCGCCAACACCTATTTTTTCCTGTGTTGTTAACTTTAGCCATTCTGACTGGTGTGAGGTGGTCTCTCATTGTGGTTTTGTTTTGTAGTTCCTTGATGTCAAGGGATGTTGAGCACTATTTCATGTGTCTGTTGGCCATTTGTGTCTTCTTTGGAGAAATGTCTGTTCATGTCTTCTGCCCATTTCTTGACTGGATTATTTGTTTTTTGGGTGTTGAGTTTGATAAGTCCTTTATAGATTTTGGATACTAGCCCTTTATCTGATACATCATTTGCAAATATCTTCTCCCATTCTGTCGGTTGCCTTTTGGTTTTGTCGACTGTATCCTTTGCCGTGCAAATCTTTTTATCTTGATGAAGTCCCAATAGTTCATTTTTGCTTTTGTTTCCCTTACTTTTGGAGATGTATCTAGCAAAAAGTTGCTGTGGCTGAGGTCACAGAGGTTGCTGCCTGTGTTCTCCTCTAGGATTTTGATGGATTCCTATCTCACCATTAGGTCTTTCATCCATTTTGAGTTTATTTTTGTGTATGGTGTAAGGAAATGGTCCAGTTTCATTCTTCTGCATGTGGCTGTCCAGTTTTCCCAACACCATTTGTTGAAGAGACTGTCTTTTTTCCATTCGATATTCTTTTCTGCTTTGTCGAAGATGAGTTGACCACAGAGTTTAGGGTCCATTTCTGAGTTCTCTCCTATGATAAATCTTATCTGTGTCACTTACAGTGGATCTCTTTTCTGACTGAACCCCAACTGACACAGGGAAGCATTTCTAGTTAGGATTAATAAGCTAAGTTAAGGAGTGTGGTTTTATTCTAAGTGTATTGAGAATCTTTTGGATAGTTTTAAGCAGAGTGCTCTATTGAGAATGAATTTTGAAGAGTCAGGGTATAAGCCAGCCGAGCAGTTCTATTGCAGCAGTCTAGGTGAGAAATGATGGTAACTCGGACTAGAAAGGCAGCAGTATAGTTGGAAAGGAGTGGAAGAATTCAATACATTTTGGACCTAGGTCCAGTGTGACTAGCTGATGAATTGAATGTAGATGATGAGGGGAAGAAAAGAATCAAGAATGACTCCTAGGGACTAGATCTTAATACCTCCTACTACAAAAAAGAAATGATAATCATGTGATGTGATAGAGGTGTTAGCACTATGGTGGAATCATATTGCAATATTTAAATGTACCAAATGAACACATTATGTGCCTTAAACTTGTACAGTGGTATATGTCAATTATATCTCAAAAAAATCAGAAAAAAAGAATAACTGCTAGGTTTTTGGCTTGGGCAACTAGGTGGGTTCACCCTAAAAGGCTGAAGAGAAAGAGATCAGCAGTTCCCTTTTGAAATTATTAAATTTGAGAATCATATTTGACATCCAGGTAGTCAGTAAGACAAGAATCTGGATCTCAAGAGAGAGTTCAATACTAAGGATATGAATTTGGAAATTACTAGCATTGAGGTGATATATAAAACCTAGAAATTGGATGTAATCATCCAGGGAAAAAGTGAACCAGCATTATTATTCAGTTGTGGCACAATAATTGAGTAGAGGGTATGATCTTACATTTTTTTGGTTGTCCACTGTGTATTCCCGGGTAACTTGGTGATTGTGTAATATAATGACACATACATTATAATTTTCTGGCTCCTAGATTGGGAATTGAATGATATAATGTAATGATAATGGTAACTCTAATCAGAATGACCCTTATTAATATGCATTAACTTTATAACAGGGAAAATTGTCACACCATTGATGTAATTCACTATTCTTTGTCTTATTAGGAGGATGTGGAATGACTTGTATGTCTAGAAGTATATATCAAATATCAAAATTATATCAGCCAGGAACTACTAGGCAGAATTTCTAGTTCTTTTCCTTGGGATAAAGACAATATGTGCTTATCTGAAAAACTGTCTTAAAGTAGATTTTCCCCCTTTTTAAAATCAGCTTATTTTCTTTTATTGTCCATAGGGGCAACTAATTCAATTCATAACAGTTGTTATTCTTGGGTGAATGGGAAAACCGCTCTTTTCAGTTCTTCACTAAGATGATCAAAATGCAGCACCACCTGAAACTGGTCCTTAGCTTCTTGTATACAGTGGTAGAGACTTAGGTAGGAGAAGTATAAATGTAATTACTGGGGACCAGAACCTGACTTTCCAGTTTGGCATTGACATGATGATGCATCATCAGTGAGATAAAACGTGAGACTTTGGAGTCAGAATTGGGGGTTCAAAGTTTGTGTCCATCCCTATCTGGATATGTGACCTTAAAGGTGACTTAATTATTCCATTTGAGTCCCAGTTTCTTCGCTAAAATGAGAACAATAGTAAGTAACTTCTGTACATACTATGAGTGTTAAGTAAGATAACACAGTGCCTAGTACAACCTGGACAAATGCTTAATGTCTACTGACTGTTATGTATAGTTCAAATTTAGTTGGTTACATCTGTTCTAGTTAAGTCTGCCATCCCCCATAAGCCCCTAAATTCCACAGTCCTTCTCTCTCTTTCTCCTCCTCCTTTTTAAAAACTACTTTATTGAGGTATGATTGACATACAAATTGCTGTATATATTTATCATATCAATCTGATGAGTTTGGAGGTAAGCATACATCTACAAATCATCACAATCCATGTCAAAAATACATCTATCACCTCCAAAAGTTTCTTACCATCCTCTTTCAGCGTTCTCTTAGCAAATTTTTAAGGATGAAATATAGTATGGTTAACTATAGGCACTATGCTGTGCAGCAGACCTCTGGTCTGTTTTATCTTGTATAACTGAAACTTTGTGCCCCTTGACTAGTATCTCCCTGTCTCCCCCTTCCTCCACCCCCTGGCAACCACCATTCAACATTCTGCTTTTCTGAGTTTGACCATTTTAGATTTCTCGTATATCTTACTTTTAAAATGGAAGTATGTGTCAGTTATCTATTTGGTGCCTCAGGTTTTAAATCTACCCTTCATTGCTCTGCTCGTGATATGGGGCATTTTTCCCTTGCCAGCTTGCACAATATTAAGTTTTGTTGCTGGAGGGCGCTGGAAGGATATGGGGGGAGGAATGGGCTTTTCTTCTGGTTCTTAGTGTGCTCTTCTTAAATTCCTCTACAGCTGGGAACAACAGGGCAGTGGGCCAGGCTTACCTCCCCATGACCAGAATTCCTCAGCATCCCAAAAGATAGCTTCCCATTGGGCCATCCCTGTGGGCAGTTTTCCAGTGAGCTGTGTAGCATGGAACTTCTCTGTGGGCAGCCTTGCCCAGTTCTTAAGAGGGTAGCTTCTCAGCTCACCACCTCTGCAGGAGGATTTGCAGTGAGTCCTGAGGTGCAGCACCTCCTGGTGAAGTCTTCCTCCAGTGACTTTAACCAACATGGCACTGAGTGAGCACCATTCAGGGGCTACTGTTGTACCCTCTCCAACAAAGTTGGATCTCAGCTCTGAGGGTCTCTTCTGTATTTCTTTCATCCTTAGGTGTTGTGCCTTAGCCCTAGAGCTAATGGTTCCTGCCTTTGTCTTCTATTTATTTACTCTTTAGAGTTCTCTTTACCCATTAGTAGGTAATCTCTTGTTATAGTTAATAAGTCTTTATATTAAGCTTTCCCTGTTCAAATTATTGTGTGGTTCCTGTCTCCTGCCTGAAAACTGACAGATAAAAGATATAACTTACGTGCAATGAAGTGCTCAGATTTTTTTTTTTAGAGAGGGAGGAGGGAGAGAGAGAGAGAGAGCGCGCGAGCGAGAGGTGGGGGGAGGGGCAGAGGGTGAAGGAGGGAGAGAGAATCCCAATCAGCCCCATGCCCAGCGAAGATCCTGACGCGGGGCTTAATCTCAATACCCTGAGATAATGACCTGAGCCGAAATCAAGAGTCAGACATTTAACTGACATGGTTTTCTGGAAATCTCAGTGGGAAAGAACATTGGTCAACATCTTGATAGCAGCTCCATGAGAGACCCTAAAACAGAGAACTCAGGTAAACCATGGCCAGATTCCTGACCTGCAAAAATTGTAGTGTAACAAATGTATGTTATTTTAACTGACTGAGTGCCACCCAGGCACTCCAAAATTGCTCAGATCTTAAGTGTAAGTTCACTGTAATTTTGGCAATTACACAAAGATACAAATATTTCCATCTCCCTAGAAAATTCTGTTGTGTTTATCCATTCTCCTGTTATTTCTGAATTTTGGCTATTATGCATAACACTGCCATGAAGAATCTTGTACAAATTTTTTTGTGGACATGTGATTTCCTTTTCCTTGGATAAACACCTAGGAATAGAACTGCTGGATCATAACGTTGGTATATGTTTAACTTTTTATGAATTTTTCCTTCCATAAGTAATGTATAAGAATCCTGGTTGCTCTATGTCCTCTTCAAAAACATTTGGTATTTTTACAGCCCTCTTCAATATTTGGTATTTTTATAGGAAGGCCTGAAAGGCTCAGAGGTTATGAAAGCTGTCCTTGGCTGGCTTGCTTTCAGATTTATTCTTCATTCTTTCTCATTCCTTCTGATCATTCCATAGTTCACTCCTCGGGAATGATTACCTGCTTAAATTCCAGTATTTCATAACTTTCCCTTCTTCTATGCACCCAAGCACTTTATTTTTGGATCCATCTGTTATAACTTTTATTGCATTCTGTGTTGTTATAGTGATTTGTGAATAGGTTTCTTCCTCTCTTCTGCTACAGTGTGAATTCTCTGAGAGCATGAACTATATATGGCTTATTCATCTTAATTTGCTCCAATGCATGATATGGTGCATTGCAGACAGTAAATGTTTAATTGATGTTTGTTGAATTAATATCTATTCATATGTTCAAAACAGTAAATATTTTCAGATCCTTAGTGACCATCTCCCTAGACAGCTGGATGTTTTCTGTTTTGAGTCTAATTCTGATATTCCTAATTAGCGGATTGGGAAGCTCTCATGAGCTCTTCGGGGTGCTTGCCACCACTGAATTCTTTTTTTTGCTATCTTTTTCCTCAGCCGTGGTTTTCTGGAAATCCCAGTGGGAAAGAACATTGGTCAACATCTTGATAGCAGCTCCATGAGAGACCCTAAAACAGAGAACTCAGGTAAACCATGGCCAGATTCCTGACCTGTAAAAATTGTAGTGTAACAAATGTATGTTATTTTAAACTGCTAAATTTATGGTAAGTTTGTTACTCAGCAATAGATGACTAATATAATCTGTAACTATCTCTGTTCCATTCGTAATTTTACGTTAGGTTAGTTGAATGACCCAGGAGTATCAGCTATGTCACAGTACCAAGCTCTTGCTTGGAGCTCAAGCTTGACTCTGCCAACATAATCTGGGGGTATATTGTCAAGTAGCACAGGGTGTTTGGAAGTAATCTAATAAGCTAACTTATTAGATTTTATATCCAGAATTTATATTCAGAGTCCCCACCTCCTTTGACAAATATTTATTGAGCACTGAATATCTCGGAACATGAAGGGACAAAGCTAGATTAACTCCACCTAGATAGATAGTGTTGCTATCTACAACCAGACACAGTTTCACACACTGGGGTAAGACAGGCTTGGAAAAAGAAACCAACTTGATTGGTTGGGAGAAAACTAATAGAATTGACAGTGAGAATGGAGAAAAGGGATGAATGTGGTAGGTATTTGGGGAAGTATAAGAGGCCAGATTTGGTAACTGCTTGGATTGGAGGCAGGAAGAAGAGAGACCTCAACAAGGGACTTTGTGTTATGTTGCCAGGTTGTCTGGGAGGACAGAGGTCTTTTCCAGAAACATAAAAGTCCAAAGAAAAAGTAGCTTGGAAGGGATAGGGAGAAAATAACTATGTGCTGAAATGTTAGTTTTGAGAAACTGGCAGAATATATCCAAGTGCAGATACTCCCCTATAAAGGCTGTAGGGAAATAAAAACTTTTTTTGTTTAAAGATTTATTTATGTATTTATTTGAGGGAGTGAGAGAGAGAGAGGGAGAGAGAGAGAGTACATGAGAGGGGGGAGGGTTAGAGGGAGAAGCAGGCTCCTCGCTGAGCAGGGAGCCCAATGCGTGGCTCGATCCAGGGACTCCAGGATCATGACCTGAGCCGAAGGCAGTCGCTTAACCAACTGAGCCACCCAGGTGCCCCGGGAAATAAAAACTTTTTAAAAAAGAATTTTTAAAAATTGAGATAAAATTGACATATATTAGTTGCAGGTGTATAACACAATGATTCAATATTTGTATACAACTGACCCTTGAACAATGTGAGGGTTAGGGATGCTGACACCCTTGTGCAGTCAAAAATCTGTGTATAATTTTGATTCCCCAAAACTTAACTATTAATAGCCTACTGTTGATTGGAAGTCTTGTAACATATTTTGTATGTTATATATATTATATGTACTGTATTCTTATAATAAAGTAAGCTAGAGAAAATAAAATGTTATTAAGAAAATTGTAAGGAAAAGAAAATATATTTACAATACTGTACTATATTTATTAAAGAAATTCTGTGTATAAGTGGACCTGTGCAGTTCACACTTGTGTTGTTCAAGGGTCAACTGTAGATTGAAAATGATCACAGTCAAATCTAGTTAATATCTGTCACCTTACATAGTTATAATTTTTTTCTTGTGATGAAGGCTTTTTTTTTTTAAAGATTTTATTTATTTACTTGACAGAAAGTGATACAGTGAGAGAGGGAACACAAGCAGGGGGAGTGGGAGAGGGAGAAGCAGGCTTCCTGCCGAGCAGAGAGCCCTATGTAGGGCTTGATCCCAGGACCCTGGGATCATGACCTGAGCCGAAGGCAGATGCTTAACTACTGAGCCATCCAGGCACCCCGTGATGAGCACTTTTAAAAAAAGATTTATTTATTTATTTGAGAGAGAGAGAAAGTGGTGGGGAGGGGCATAGGGAGAGAATCTTCAAGCAGACTCCCTACTGAGCGCAGAGCCCAATGTGGGGCTCAATCCCATGACCCATGAGATCATGACCTGAGCCAAAACCAAGAGTCAGATGCTTAAGTGACTGAGCCACCCAGGCACTCCGTGATGAGAACTTCTAAGATCTATTTACTCTCTGCAACTGTTGAATATACAATACAGTATTATTATATCCCCATGACTTATTTTTTTATAACTGGAAGTTTGTACCTTTTGACCACCTTCCCCTCTTTTGCCCAGCACCTACACTCCCACCAATCTGTTCTCTGTATTAATAAGCTAATTTCTTTCTTTATTTTCTTTCTCTCTCTCTCTCTTTCTTTCTTTCTTATTCCACATATAAGTAATATCATATAGCATTTGTCTTTCTCTATCTGACTTAATTTCATTTAACTAATGCCCTCAAGGTCCATCCCTTTTGTTGCAAGAATTTCCTTCTTCTTCCTGGCTAAATAATATGACATTGTATATATATTGTGTATATACATATATATATATATATATGTATATACACCACATTTTCTTTATCTATATCTTTCTTGGCTATTGTAAATAATTGCTGCAATGAACATGGGGTACATACATCTTTTTGAATTAGTGTTTTCATTTTCTTCAAATAAATACCCAGAAGTAGAATTGCTGGAACATATGGTAGTTCTCATTTTAATTTTTTTGAGGAACCTCAATAGTATTTTCCATAATGGAAATTTACATTCCAACCAATGGTGCACAAGGGTCCCCTTTTTTCACATTCTCACTAACACTTGTTATTTTAATCTTTTTGACAACAGCCATTCTAACAGGTATGAATGATATATCATTGTGGTTTTGATTTGGGGAAATGAGAACTTTCAAACATTGCAAGGGTATTTATTAGTTGGTATTACCTTTTATAAGTATAGTTTTGTAATATTAACTAAGATTTTTAAATATTGTCTCTCGTCTGAAATTCTACTAGAATTTAATTCTATAAAAATAATAAGATATTAAAAATATGTAATTATCTATTTCTATTTATATCAATGAAAAATTGGAAACCACCTAAACATTCAACAGTAGGGGAATTATTAAATTTGTCCATTTGGACAAATTCCTAGAAACATACAAACTACCCAAACTGAAGCAGGAAGAAATAGAAAATTTGAACAGACCCATAACTAGGAAAGAAATTGAATCAGTAATCAAAAATCTCCCGACAAACAAAAAGTCCAGGGCTGGATGGCTTCCCAGGAGAATTATACTAGACATTTAAAGAAGAGCTAATACCCATCCTTCTCAAACTGAAAGAAAACTCAATCTACAAGGCTGCAGTACCTTGATTCCAAAACCAGACAAAGATCCCACTAAAAAGGAGAATTACAAGCCAATATCCCTGATGAACATGGATGCAAAGATTCTCAACAAGATACCAGCAAATTGAATTCAACAAGACATTAAAAGAATTATTCACCTGGATCAAGTGGGATTTATTCCTGGGCTGCAGGTGGTTCAATATTCTCAAATCAATCAACGTGATATACTGCATTGATAAAAGAAAGGATAGGAACCATATGATCCTCTCGATAGATGCAGAAAAAGCATTTGCCAAAATATAGCATTCTTTCTTGATAAAAACCTACAACAAAGTAGTAATAGATGGAACATACCTCAACATCATAAAGGCCATATATAAAAGATCCACAGCTAATATCATTCTCAATGGGGAAAAACTGAGAGCTTTTCCTCCACAGTTAGAAATAAGACAGGGATGCCCACTCTCACCATTGTTATTTAATATAGTACAGGAGGTCTTAGCCTCAGCAATCAGACAACAAAAAAGAAATAAAAGGCGTCCAAATCGTAAGGATTATGTTGTTTTTATTTTTTCTTTATCCTTTTTGGTGTTTTCTAAATTTTCTGTATTAATGTTAGGGCATGTTTCTTTTATGATCAGAAAACATTATAATAAAAATCTTACTAGTGGCTGGATTTTGGTTTATCAGATATGTATTTGAATTTACATTTCTGTAATTATCAAAATCAATATCAAAGCAGTAACTTACCCTATATATAAACTGTGTAATCCTTATCCTTCTATAATCCTTATTACACTCCTACATGTTAGTTAAAATAATTTGGTGTTATAGGTTTATCTCATTATTTTTTAAAGATTTATTTATTTTAGAGAGAGAGAGAGATACAGAGAGAGCATGAGCAGGGGGTGCGGCTGAGGGAGAGGGAATCCTCAGACTCCCCGCTGAGCACAGAGCCCAACACAGGGCTCTATCCCAGGACCTTGAGATCATAACCTGAGCTGAAATCAGGAGTCAGCTGTTTAACCAACTGAGCCACCCAGGTGCCCCAGGTTTAGCTTATTATTTTACATTTTTATATTATTATCTACTTTAATTTACAGGAAAGTTTTAGCATTGAATTTTATAAACATGTTTAAAAACATTTTTTCCGGGCGCCTGGGTGGCTCAGTTGGTTAAGCGACTGCCTTCGGTTCAGGCCATGATCCTGGAGTCCCAGGATCGAGTCCCGCATCGGGCTCCCTGCTCGGCGAGGAGCCTGCTTCTCCCTCTGACCCTCCCCCCTCTCATGTACTCTCTCATTCTCGCTCTCTCAAATGAATAAATAAATCTTTACAAAAAAACCAAAAAAAACAAAAAAACCCCCATTTTTTCCTACTTAATTCTGTGTATTTTATTGGTTTTCCTGATAACCAGAATTTCAAAAAAAAGAGTAGAATGGTAATTGTGCAGGGCTGGGATGTCAGAAAATTAGGGAGATGTTGGTCAAAGGGCAGACTTGCAATTAGAAGATGAGTAAGTTCTGGAGATCTAATGCACGGCATTGTGATTATAGTCAACAATACTGTATTATACACTTCAAGGTTGCTAAGAGATTACATCTTAAATGTTTTTGCCACAAAATAGAAATGATAATTATGTGACAAGATGGAGGTGTTACCTGAGACTATGGTGGCAGTCATATTGCAATACATAAATAGATCAAATCAATATGCCTTAATATTACAAAATGTTATGTATCAATTACATTTTAGTTATATAAAAGAATTTTTATATTATAGCTTTCTATTTCTTATAGATATATGCATAGGATACACAAATAAAATTGTGGTGGTTTTGAATATTTCCACAAGTTAGTTGATATTCTTCAAGAGGAAGACACTTTCCTTTGAGTGTGAGCTTTCTGAACTTTCTGATGTGCTTCTAATGAATAGAAAACAGAAGTAGCAATGTGGGACTTTGGAGACGAGGTCATGAAAGGCACTGTGACTTCTTTCTTTCTTTCTCTTGAATTGCTCACTCTGGATGAAGTTAACTGACATGTCATGAGCAGAAGCCCATGTGTGTGGGGAACTGAGGCTTCCTGCCAATGAAGAACCAAGGCTTCCAGACAACAGCCATATGAATGAGTCTTCTTGGAAGTGGATCCTTCAGTTCTGTCAACCTTCAGTTGTCTGCATCCCAACCAACATTTTGACTGAAACTTCATAAGAGATGCAGAGCCAGGAGAAGCCAGGAAAGTTGCTCCTGGATCTGACCTTTAGGAACTCCTGTGAAATAATAAATGCTTCTTGTTTTAAGCCACTAAAATTTGGGAGGAATTTGTAATGAAGCAAGAGATAACTAATGCAAATATATTTCTCTGTGTGACAAATACATTGTTAGGTAATAATTTGTTACATTAAAAAGTTCATCATTATGCACTTATTGTGTAACAGGCACTGTGTTAAATATTTCACTTGCACTATCTTATTTGATTCTCATTTGAATCTAACATTGTAGGTCCAATTATATATCCTTATTTTACAGAGGAGGAAATTGAGTCTTAGGGAGTAACCTGCTTATGTGAGAAAACCAGGATTATAATGCAGAAGTCCATGCTAGATTGTTTCATTCTTCAGATAGTTAGAGTACATCTCTTAGTGTTTTTGAGAAAGTGAGATACAAAGCCTTATATGCTCCACATTCTGATGCTTATAATGCTATTTTGTTTTTTCTGTTCCATATTATATGCTTTGAGCTTCCCAGCCCTCTTCTTTTCCTGCCAGTGGTAACCAAAGGAATCCCTGTATTTAGTCTTGAAACACAGGCCTTCCTAATTATGGATGACAGTGCAATATAAGAAGGAAATGTTTGTTTTTTCTTTCCCTGCACTTGCAGAGAAAACCAGAAACTATTCTTGCTTAAATTAATTTTAGATAAGGATTTTTATAAGATATCTGGGATTCAGAGATTATTGTTAACTACTGTTGACGGTAACCTTTAATTTCTGAAAGGTCAGTAATTTTGATTGGTTGTTTTACTTGATAATGTGTTGCCATGGTAATTTTGATGCAGATGTCACCTTTTTCTAAAAGGCATAAAACTTGTGAAATCTCTGTGAAATCTGAGGGAGATTATTGTTATTTCCCTCTTATTTCAAATGCTGGAGGTAAAATAAAATTACAGATTTCTTATTTAAATAAAAATGTGTGGGAATCTTGCCTTATTTAAATTTAACAAAGGGTATACTTCAATAGTATATTTCTTAGTCCTTATTTAATTGAAAAAGTCTTCCTGTTGCTCTCACAAATGAATAATTACTTGAATGGATATAAAATTCCTAGGGTCACAGCTATGACCCACTAATCATTCAGTAGACTTTGATTGTTCTACTGTCCTCTTGAACACTTCCATTATTTTTTTCTTTTTTTGGAACACCTATAATTCTTAGCTGGCTCTTTGTCCTCTACCCTCCACATGTATTGTCTTCTCTCATTATTTTATTCTTTTTGACCTCCTTCCAGGCTTCTCATTTTTGTCTTTAGTACTGATTTGGTGGGGGTAGGGTGGCCTTTTCTTCTGTTTCAGAGTGTAGATTAGGTGATATGTGGTTCAATAATGTATTTCTCAATTCATCTTGACTGATGATGCATTTAATGGGAATTCCACCAGGATTTTCCAAGATCTTTTCTTATCATTTGATCTCAAAGCCACCTTTTACATTTTCATGTCTTCAAGAATACTTTATGAGGAAGTTAAGAAGAAGCATATCAGCTCTTTTTCGTGATGCCTTGGAGGCGGTAGCCTGCTTCAGGATGAAGCTGAACATCTGTTTCTCAGCTACTGGCTTCCAGAAACTCATTGAAGTGGACGATGAACGCAAACTTCGTACCTTTTATGAGAAGCGTATGGCCACAGAAGTTGCTGCTGATGCTCTGGGTGAAGAATGGAAGAGTTATGTGGTCCTAATCAGTGGTGGCAGTGACAAACAAGGCTTCCCCATGAAGCAGGGTGCCTTAACCCAAGGCTTTGTGTGCCTGCTGCTGAGTAAGGGGCATTCCTGGCATAGACCAAGGAGGACTGGAGAGAGAAAGCGCAAATCTGTTTGGGGTTGCATTGTTGATGCCAATCTCAGTGTTCTCAACTTGGTCATTGTAAAAAAAGGGGAGAAGGATATTCCTGGACTCACTGATACTACTGTGCCTCGTTACCTGGGGCCCCAAAGAGCCAACAGAATCCGCAAACTTTTCAATCTCTCTAAAGAAGATGATGTCCGCCAGCATGTTGTGAGAAAGCCCCTAAACAAAGACGGTAAGAAACCTAGAACCAAAGCACCCAAGATTCAGTGTCTTGTTACATGTGTCCTCCAACACAAACGTTGACGTATTGCTTTGAAGAAACAGCGCACTAAGAAAAATAAGGAAGAGTCTGCAGAATATGCTAAACTTTTGGCCAAAAAATGAAGGAGGCCAAACAATAACACCAGGAACAGATTGCCAAGAGATGGAGGCTGTCCTCTCTGAGAGCTTTTACTTCTAAATCTGAGTCCAGTCAAAAATGAGATTTTCTAAGAGTGATAAATAAATAAGATCAGACATCAAAAAAAAAAAAGGAGAAGAAGCTTATCAGACTTCCATCACCATGTAGAATCTTTCACCATGTTAACTTGGAAGTCCAAATTCAGTAATTTAAAATGGTTGTAAACATCAAAATGTTATATAGGTCACACTTTTTCAAACATCTCTTTGGATATTTATTTCTCATTCTTTCATTCATGATTAGGGTATAAATATCTCACCTTCCACCTTTTCCCCATTTATTTTGTTAGCAATGTATTTTTTTTAAAAGATTTTATTTATTTATTTGAGAGAGAGAGAGCAAGCATGAACAGGGAAGGGGCAGAGGCGGAGGGGGAAACAAACTCCCCACTGAGCAGGGAGCCCGATGTGGGATTTAATTCCAGGACCCTGGGATCATGACCTGAGCCAAAGGCAGCCGCTTAACTGACTGAGCCACCCAGGTGCCCTGTTAGCAATGTATTTTTGTTAATATAAAGTTTTAAACAGTCTTCGGCCTGTGTCCTGGGAATTAGGAATACTCACTATTTGATCTTTTTGAAGCTTTTGTTTCTTAGGATAAGAATATTAATTGTGATTTTATAAATTTCTTATTTTTGAACAAGGTTTAAGTTTGCAAATAGTTGTAAAAATAATTCTTCATCAACTTTCTATCTTGCGTAATGCTTGAGGAAACATACACTGTATCATAGAACATGTTCCTTTGTGTGAATTTCAGATGAAGAGAAATAAATTGATTATCTTGTATGTCAAGAACTCTACTTTCTGTATGCAGTGGGGGATAAAGAAAGGAAACATAGTCCCTGAGCTTAAAGGAGTTCAAAACCTTGTTGGAGAGAAAAAAATACAAAGCAATATAAGACAGTATGTAATCAATGATCATGGATCAAAAAGAAAATAGAAAATTACCTGTGGGGTGACTCTGTCCACTGGCAGTTTACTTATTTATTTATTTTTAGGTTCAAAGACAAATCAGGGTATTGAGTCATTTTACATTTAAAAATAAAATAAAATCTACTTTCTTTGTTGGGTTGTCTTAAGCCTGTGTTTAAATTGTGTAGGAAGCAACATGTTTTCCAAGATGGATTGTTTAGAAAATCATTTGTGTCTCAAGGATTGTTGACTGTCTTTACATTTAACAAAATCTTTAATTTCTTTCATTATTAAAAACAGAAAAGATAAAAAGAAAGACATTTCTGAAGCTATATATCTCTTTAAACTTGACTTTTTTTAGCAAATAAAAAGAAATCAATATTTGTGGCTCAGAATTCCTTTAGGTTTTATGCTGTTGGGACATTATGTATCATTGGATATTGGATTATAGCAGAATCCATGTTTTCATTTTGCTCCAGCAGCTTTTAACCTTGGGATGCCACCTAGCGATGCTCTTGAAGAAGAGCTGGACACAACAGCAGAATCTTTCTGCAGGCAGGAATTTCCTGGAATAAAAATATTGACCATAGAGTGTCATGGAATAAAGTTCTCATTAGTTTCTTTCTCTGGGATAGTTTCAGTTCTTTTTTGCTTGTTATGAGGCTACTTAAAAATACAGGAAACTAGGGCTACTTTGAAATATCTGGAAAGGTTTTCATAGTATACCAATCTCTTAACTTCCTGGGCCAAAAAAAAAAAAAGGAAAGAAAGGAAAAATAGGGAGGAGAGAGAGATTAATAAAATCCTACAAATCAGAAACAACCTTGTTTTGCAAACTTCTAAGTGTCACATGTAAGTTGTTTTACAGCTCTGTTCATAACTCTAGAAATGAAGATACTGTTATTGCCCCCGAAGGGTGTTGCATAGGTTAGGTAAAGGAATTGCAAACTTCTTCAGGCTATGTGGGTATATCTCACTATGCCTGATTTCCTTCTATCCAGCCACCAGGTAGTGTCTATGTATAAAACATTCAATTAGAAGTAGAAATACCATACGATGCAGTAATTCCACTACTGGATATTTACCAAAAGAAAATGAAAATGCTACTTTGAAAAGATATATGGCACCTTCATGTTCAATAGCAGCATTATTTATGATAGCCAAGATATGGAAGTGACCTAAGTGTCGGTTGATGGGTGAATTGGTAAAGAAGATGTGGTATATATATACAATGGAATATTACTCAGACATAAAAAATGAGATCTTGCCATTTTTGAGAACATGGATGGACTCAGAAGGTATTATGCTAAGTAAAATAAGTCAGATAGAGGAAGACAATTCCATATGATTTCATTTGTATATAGAATCTAAAAACAAACAAACACAAGCAGATTCATAAGTACAGAGAACAAACTGGTGGTTGCCAGAGGAGAAGGGGGTGGGGAGTTGGGTAAAATGGATGAAGGGGAGTGGGTGATACAGGCTTCCAGTTATGGAATAAATAAGTCACAGGATTAACAGGTAGAGTATAGGGAGTATAGTCAATGATATTATAATAGCATTGTATGGTGACGGTGATTCATCATGGTGAGCATTGTATAGTGAATAGAATTGTCAAATCACCATGTTGTACACCTGAAACTAATATAATATTGTATGTCAACTATACTTCAATAATAAAAATTAAAAAAACCTTATAAATACAAAAAGTAAGTCACATTGTCTATTTTCTTTCTCCCAGTGAGAGAGAGATATCACAGGTTTTCCACATAAAATGTTCTGGAGCACATGGGCCCTGTTTAACCCTCTGATGCATAACTCAAATTCTTTTCCTCGGGTTCTCACCTTTTGTTTACTGCAAAAACAGCTCTCTCACTCCTTTTCAGACCCTTTCCCAAAGTGGAATTAATGCACACATGTGGCTCTGCCTTAATTATAAGCTTAATTTTACATGACTTTCTTGTAATATTGTTAACTTAAGAGGTTCTTGTTGCTAAGGGCATCTACATGGCACATGCATTTTAGTATCAGTTGGATCCTCTGTTCCATTTGATCTAATTTTGTTCATGATTTGTTTTAATTTTGTGGTAGCAATGATGGAAAGAAACATTCTGCAGTTTCTGTCCTCTTATTTTATCTTCACAAGGTCTTGGTGACTTTGTAACCATTACCTTGAATTCACTGACATCACACATTCTACTCCTATGAACTAACCGTGATTCATTTCCTTTTTCCAATAAAAATATCCTCTGACCAGTGCTGCCCACTCAACATCACTCATGTAGATTCTATTGAATGGCAGCTGAATTAAGAAATACTCCCTCTCAGGACATAGAGCTGTGCAACTTCTCATTTGATATATTGGAATTCTTTCTGTTCTAGTTAGCTATTGGTATTTAACAAACTACCCCAAAACTTAGTGGCTTAACAAAAGTGTTTTATTGTATCTCACTAGTTTGTTGATCATGAATTTAAGATTCTGGTGATTTGTCTATTCCTCGTGGTATTGGTTGAGGTCAGCTGGTGGTATTCAGTTGGCAGATGGACTGATCTAGAGGGTCTAAAATGGCTTCGTTCACATGTCTGCCACTTTGATGGAGATGGCTGGGAGGCTGGCCTTAGCTACCCAGGATAGTTAGACTTCCTATGGAGCTCAGGGCTTCTAGAGCAAGTATTCCAAGTGGCCCTGGCACAAGCTGAAAGGATTTGATGACCTAGTCTTATAGTTTCCAGAATGTCAATTCCTTCCTATTCTTTTGGTCAGACAGTTCACTAAGGCCAGCCCCGTTTCAGGGAGAGGGAAATTAGAGTTAGTTTTTCAGTAGGAGTAGTAAAGAATTTTTGGTCATCATTAACTTACCACAGTTTTCCTGCAGATTTAGTCTAAAACTTGATGTTAAGGATGAGTGGCGTGGCAGACAATTTGGAAGTGACAACTCTGCATCCCAGAATTCACGTTTGTTAGTGTATATGTTTTATTTATTTTGTGAACTAAGTGTACTAAGATAGGTACATGTCCCCTTGAATTTTGTGACTTAAGTAGCAATTATGAAATGACTTGATTGTAGAGGGAATCTACCTCAGCCACGACAATGATGACAGTGACAATAGCAACAGATACTATTGCTATTACTCTTACCGTCAATACCACCACCATTTACTCAGGGCCCATGGGTTGTGTGCCACGCACTGTGCTTTGAATTGGCACTAATCCTAAAACAATTCTACAAGGGAGGAATTATTATTCTTACTTTGTAAATGAACACATTGAGGCTCTGAGTAGCTAAGTAAATTGCAGTATGGCAGAGAGGTATTTGGAGCCAGACTGAGTTCAAATTCCAACTGAGCCACTAACTACTGGTCTGACTTTTGAGCAAGTTCCTTAATTTATTTATGTTGCAGTTTCCTCTTCTGTAAAAAGGGGAGAAATAGCAGTACCCACCTCATGAGGAATGTTTTTTTTTTTTTAAGATTTTATTTATTTATTTGACAGAGAGAGAATGAGAGAGAGAGAGCACATGAGAGGGGGGAGGGTCAGAGGGAGAAGCAGACTCCCTGCCGAGCAGGGAGCCCCATGCGGGACTCGATCCAGGGACTCCAGGATCATGACCTGAGCCGAAGGCAGTCGCTTAACCAACTGAGCCACCCAGGCGCCCCTCTCATGAGGAATGTTATGGGTAAATATAGACACTAAGGACAGTACTTGATATTTGGTGTTAGTTATTAGTATTGTCCAAGGTTACACAGCTAGTAAATATGCTTACTGAATTCTGAGTGCTGCAATATGGGGTGAAAGTGAATAGCTCCAAAATACCCACAAGACTTTACTGACATGGGGACCAGAGTAGAGTCTGTATCTGTTCAATTTGCAGAGGTAATTATTTTATTTTGCAATGGAGTAGAAAAACTAAGAAACACAACAGTCCTCTACTTGGCTTTGTCATCTCAAAGTGGGAAGCACCTTTAATAATGTTAATCTCTTTTACTTCCCTAATTAGTTCAGGTATTCATTTAACAAAGATTTCTGAGAACCAACTGTGAGCCAGGTGTAGGGCTAGCCTCTGGGGTTAAAATGTTGGACAAGTAAGCAGTATCCCAGTCCTCACAAGTTGCTCTATTTTTGGAGTGCAGCTTTGCCTTAGGTTACTAACCTTTGATGTCTCATGACTTAGAGTTGACCATATTTCTTGCATCCTAGAAACTCATCTTGCACTAGCATGTTGACTTTAGTAAAAATGCAAGGTATATCTTGGGAATGCAAGGGATATAATAGACTCTATTTGATTCAATGAGTAGTTTAATGCGACAATGGATGAGACCCATTCTTAAAAAAGATAAGCTGGTTAGGACAGAAGAAAAATTTGAAGGCTTTAGAAATTTGTTTTTGTCTTTTTACTTCCCATTTTATGCTCGTGATGGTTACTTTTATGTGTCAACTTGGCTAGGCTATGGTGCTCAGTTGTTTGGCCAAACACCAGTCTAGATGTTGCTGTGCAGACAATTTTTAGATGTGATTCACATTTAGTCAGTAGACCTTGAGTAAAATAGATTACTCTTCTTAATGTGGGTAGACCTTATCCAGTCAGTCAAAGGCCTTCAGTGTAAACACTGAAGTTTACCAAAGAACCAAATTTCTACAAGACTGCAATATAGAAATGCTGCCCAAGTTTCCTGCCTGCTGCCCTGCTGGCATATTTTGAACTCAAGACTGCAACAGCATCTCTTAACTGAATTGCCAGCCTACTCACCTGTTCTACAGAGTTTGGACTTGTCAGCCCCTATAGTTGCATGAGGCAATTCCTTACAATCTCTCTTTCTCTCTGTCTCTGTCTCTCTTTCCTATTGGTTCTGTTTCTTTGCGGAGTCTGACTAATACAATGCCCCTCTCTAGAGCAAATTTATAAAGACGAGTAGAATGCTTTGGGGAGTATTACATGATAATGTCTTCTTCCCTCCCAACAGAGAAGTTTGAAAGTTGATTGGACTTTGGAATCCATAGCATCAAATGCCAGTGAGTCTGGAAACTAAGATCTGACTTTGCAAATGCTGTCCGTGTGCATCTGTCTCACACGGTTGCTGTTAGAGATCTGCTTGTTCACTCTCAGCCTCAGTGGCTAGGTTTGGTCTCCTGTCGTAGAATTTTTAACTCCCATGGAAGAAGTGCCTAGACCCCTGACAAGGCAGACTTAGCCTGTCTGGTTCTGATAATTTCGTCTTTTAAAAAAAAGTCAAAGGTAAACCTACCCTGGTTTTCTAAGTGTATGTCCTCTCTGTGTCACTGCTGACCTTTCCCATATGGCCACTAGCTCTACTCTCAAGCACATTTGTCCCTACTGTTTTGTTGTATGTCTTCATCTGCTTGGGCTGCTATAACAAAATACCATAGACTGGGTGGCTGAAACAACAGACGTTTTTTTCCTCAGTTTTGAAGGCTGGAAGTCCAAGATCAGGGTGCCAGTATAGTTGGGATCTGGTGAGAGCTCTCTTCCTGGCTTGCAGATGGCTACCTTTTCCCTTTGTCCTCATATGGCCTTTCCTCGGTGTGTGTGCATGGAGAGAGAGTGTGCTCTTTTTATAAGGGACCAGTCCCATCATGGGGCCCCACCCTCATGACCTCATCATAACCTAATTACCTCCCCCAAAGATCCTACCTCCAAATACCATTGTTTTGGGGGTTAAGGCTTCAACATACAAATTTTGGGGGGATACAGATGTTCAGTCTATAACTATGGATATAAACAAGAGATGAGCTTTAGACAAGAAATTTAATTTTTTGAAAATAAACATACACATGCTTGGTTATATAAAGAAAGAAGTAAAACTTGGCTGAAATTTTTATATGTGGCTTCTTTGCAGAAAATGCTGTTTACTTCCAAAAAAGTGTCCAATCTCAGACAAATCAAACCTTCCTGTGGGTTGAACTCCTGCCAGGCACTATTGCGTACGATGAAGACAGCACAAAGAAGCATGACACTTTTGTCCTGCTTGTTTTCTCTGTACTTTTTTCTAGAGGCCAAGCCTATGGAGTCTGCATGTTAGAAAAATATCAACACATTGGCTAATATTTATGAATTACTGCTGGATACTGAGTACTGTACTCGTTGGTCATAATGGTGACAGTATTGTGGGTGGGAATCAAAATAGATTCATTGACCTTGAGCAGTTTTTACAGTCTGGTTGGGAAAAGCATTTCTTGCCCTCACCCTCTCCCATGTACCTGTTTATGGCCTGTTTTGCTGGCTTTATACAGAATCCTTAGGTCCCTCATTTAATGTGCAGAATGGAGGTTCTGACAGCTAAAAACAAATTGTTTGGATGTGTGCATTCTTCAAGGAGAGGAAAGTAAGAATAGTATCAGTGTTTTGGCCTCCTCATATAGTCCACTGCATATATCATGGATAGCATATATACTTTTCCTTAGAAAACTGGATGAAAGAATTAGGCTTATGACTTCCATCACTTCTTTATCATCAGACTCTGAAACAAACCAATGCCTATTCATCAGCAAAAGAAAAATGTACAATTTCTTTAGCAGCAATGGAACTGTGGTTTAAAAATATCCAGTGCCCTCTGCAAAAGCCTTGGCTGAGTTGTGAGAGCAGCCACTTGCCTGTCAGATGTCTAATTCTTTCTCCTCCTCCTCAGCCATGCCAGTAGCAGGGAACCACTGAGACCATATTGTTGCCCATATGTCGGGAAGCTACTAAATTAAAGCCCTATGTAACATGCTGACAAGTCTACTGCAGGAGTTGAAGTTTCGTTGACTAAATTTCTCTAACCTATCATTCCACTGTTAGTATTTTTAAGTTTTCGCTCTCTGTGGTACAGGCTTTGTCAAGGACTGAGATGTTGTTATTACACACCAGTACCATCAGAAAAGAAAGTGAATATCTGGGTTAGACCAGATTTTAGCAGTTGATGAATTAGACCTAAATCCCTAATGTTAGGTCACAAAAACCTGACATTCAGCCTGTCCTGCTCTCAAGTGTGCAGGATGTTCAGAGAAGTTAGGTCAGAGATGAATATTGTTCTGTCCATTTGCAGACCTATAGACATAATTTTCTGAAGTTCACTGTTCCATATTCATGGCAGGAAAGGATCTCTTCTTGTCTCTCCCATTTCTTTTGCTTTTACTCTTGTACTTCTATTAGCATGGCTGGCTTAATTGAATTTTCAATGCATTTTATATTTTTTCAGTTACCTTTAAAAGAAGAGAACTAATCCCTAATCTATCCTAATTTTCCCACATCCATCAGTAACTACTATGTTATTTTCCTTTTCCTTCTATCCTCCTAAGAGGAATGAATAGTTTTCCCTTTGGGGAAGAACAAAAAAAATTGTTTTAATGACAGGTAGGGGCACCTTTGTGGCCCAGTTGGTTAAGCATCTGCCTTCAGCTCAGGTCATGATCCCAGCGTCCTGGGATTGAATCCCGCATCGGGCTCCTTGCTCAGCGGGGAGCCTGCTTCTCCCTCTGCTTGCTGCTCCCCCTACTCATGCTCTCTCTCTCTCTCAAATAAATAAATAAAATCTTTAAAAAAATAAAATGACAGGTAATATAGTATGTTATCTTATTTAACAACAGCAACAGTATATGAAGGCTGCCTAGTTTGAATTTGGGGAAACTAAGGCTAAGAGAGGATAAGAAGCTTGCACAAGGTCATGTGAATCCAATAATGGCAGAATTATGGTCTGTTTGACTCCAGAAGCCTGTGCTTTTTCTCTTCAAGTCAGCTTATTGGTTTGAATCAGACAACTGAAGATTTCTCAGATTTTGTTCCACAGGACACTGATATCCTTCTAAATGTCAGTAGATATCCTCTGCAAAGGGCTCTGTTGTCAAATATGTTTGGTATATTAGGGTTCTCCAGAGAAATAGAACCAACAGGAAATATATATATATACACATATATATATTTTTATGTATATGTATATATATGTATAATATATGGTATGTTTATGTATATGTATATATATACACATGTACATATGTATAATATGTAGTATGTTTATGTATATGTATGTGTACATATACATAAAAATTTGTATTTATTATAGGAATTGGCTCCCTTGATTATGGAGGTTGAGAAATCCCATAATCTGCTGTCTGCAGACTGGAGAACCAGGAAAGCAGGTGGTGTGATTCAGTCTGAAATCCAAAGACCTGGGGAACTAGGGTGAGGGTAGAGGGAACTGATAGTGTGATTATCAGTTGGAGTCTGAAGGCCAGAGAACCAGGAGGGCTGATGGTCGGGGGTAGGAGAAGATAGAGAAGATAGAAGATAGATGTCCCAGCTCAAACAGAGAGAGAAAATTCACCCTTCCTCTATTTTTTTTTTTGTTTTATTTGGACCCTCAGCAGACTTGATGATGCCCACACACACTGGGATGGGCAGTTTGCTTTACTGAGTTCACCAATTCAAATGCTGATTTCTTCTGCAGGTACCCTCAAGACACACCTAGAAACAATTTTTTTTATCAGCTTTCTAGACATCCCTTAGCCCAGTCAAGTTGACACATAAAATTAACCATCGCACTTGGGAAAGCGGTATTAAATCAAGTTGAACAAGTTTTTTCACTACAAGACTTTTTGGACCTTTTATGCTCATTAGATGTAAATTTTCAAGAAAGTGGTACAGCATTTGAATTTTCCTGAATCTGGTTGACTACCATGTTTTTTTTTCTCTTTCTGTAGAACATGTGGGAACACAGTTTGGGTAATGTTGGCATAATCTTCTTCCCATTCTCTTCCCATATCAAAACCAATGCCTGTGCTGGTAGCTTGGTTTGGTTCTATGTAATGGCATTTGAAGGGCTATTTATTAAGCAATGCCTATAGTGTATGAGTCTTTGCTCTAATTGCCAGAGGGGAAGGTACTGTGAGGCAGTGAAATTATAAAATGTAGATAAAGCTGTGGCTTGAAGGAAGGAGCTAATGATCTAGTGTGTCCTGTCCTATACTTAGGACATGGCATATTACGATTGGTAAAGAGTTAACATAACAATGCTAGTATGGGTGGCTTCCTGCATAGGACTACAGTTTGTACCTTGATATATTATCTTTCACTTCCCTTCCTTTTGTATCATTTGCCTGTGAGTCGAGCGTAAAGAGTTGTGGGTTGAGGTTGTGACTTCCAAGCTGAAGGCTTTTGACAGGAAGCCCTTTCCCAATGTGGCAGAACAGAAAAAGAAATCTAATGTTGTGTCTGACTTTTGTGTGGAAGAACTGTTTCCATGTTGAAAAACTAAAACTCATGTTATTCATTGGTTGTGATATTGAGATAATCCTGAGATACTGAGATTAAAGGCAAATGACAAGTTTTTCTGGTGACAGAAGAAGTTATAATCATCTTCTGCAACATAGGGGAAAGTCACTATTTCAATTAGGCTGAAAAATCTGTACAGCTCTTTACGGAGAGAGTCACCAAGCAAAAATTTTAGCTAAAACAGAGTATTTTTTATGTATGTGCCTTTGCAGTTAAAATATTATATATAAAAAATTTCTGATTACTCATAAATCTGATTACTGTAAAGCTTGAGAACAAGGTGTGTATACTTGCTTGGGGCCAAGAGAGCTACTGCCATAAACAAAGTTTATTCCTTGATTTAAAGTCACCTAGATTGGTGGGTTTGCTGCAAGTCTAAAATGGCTTTCTACTGACATTTTTCTAAAAAACAAAACCCCAAACACAAGCCTGATTCACTGTAAAGGAGGAAGCCTCCGAGATGAAAAGAAAAATCCTTGCCTGCTTGACTTTTCTTTAGAATCTCAAGGAACAGGATTGGGTCACTTTAATCTAATCAAAATTAGTTTAGGGCCCAGAAAATTTCAATTCATGCTATTGGTTTATTAATAAATATTTTATTAGATTGCAAAGAAAGAAGAAATATTTGGATCACACATAGAGCAGAGATAATTTCCTTTATGGCTCACATTTAGGATTCCATCACTCTAATTTCAATATTTTTTATTGACATTACAGAACAGAAGGATCTCTTGTGTGTTATTTTAAACAGCTGATCTCAACTCTCTGTGTATACAGACAGTTAATGAAACAGTTAAAGTCAATTTTTCAATAACACCCAGAGATCCTTAAACTCAGTCACTGAGCAACATTTATTTAACACCCTTGGTGAACACAGAATCTTAGATGTTGTCAGGGATAAAAAAAAAGATGTGATTCTTACCTTCAAGGATTTTTCAGTTGGGTAGCTATGAAAAACACATGCACATGAAAACCAATGAGACTCTTAAAATAATTATACAACTTTAAAGAAACCTAATAAGTTTATGAATTTGTGTTGATCTTACTCTTAGTGAAGAATTTACAAATAACAAACTTTAATTATTTTAGAGTTTAGACAAAGCAATTCCCTCCTTCCTCAGCTACCCTTACAAAGTTTTGGGGAATAGAGACTTTTTGGGGCACACATTGATGGAATAATTTTTGCTTAATAGAACAACTCTTCCTGTGTAAATCACCTTCAAAAACAAATAGGTGGGGATGCCTGGGTGGCTCAGTCATTTAAGCGGCTGCCTTCAGCTCAGGTCATGATCCCAGAGTCCTGGGATTGAGTCCTGCATTGGGCTCCTTGCTCATCAGAGAGTCTGCTTCTCCCTTTGCCTGCAGCTCCCCCTGCTTGTGCGCGCACTCTCTCTCTGGCAAATAAATAAGTACAATCTTAAAAGTAAACCCCAAAACCCCAAATAGGTGGCCATGGTCTATACAACATAACCCAAGGAGGAATGGGCAGCTAATCCAAAGTGAGTCCATATATGGTCTGAGCAGTGGTCCTTGAGTTGGTCAAGCTCAAAGTTCTGCCAACAAAGATGACGGTCATCAACTTAGACTAGGAGATACTTTCTCTGAGGAGTTTGAATGTGAGACACAGAGAAAGTTAAAATGCTAGTGGTAAAAGTAGAGGCTAAAAAAGGATGCAGGGCCTATATTAAACTTGTTTCACCGAAATCTTCAAAGGCAGCTAAGAGTAATAGTTCGGATTCCCTAATTATGAACTTCTGCTCCAAATCTCACTCCATTAAATGAACTGGATATAGAGTTTATGTCTTTACTTGGTGTTTTTTTCTTATTCAATCTAAAAAAATAGGCATATAAGATAGTAGAACTCCACATTAATGCTCAGTCTCCTCTTCTCTACAAATCTTTGTTTTTGCTTCAAAGCTCAAAGAGGCTCCGAATTCTAAGGAAGTTTTGGAAATTTGTGTCTAGGCCTGTATAGGACTTTAGAGCTCCACTTCTCCAAACCAAAAATCAAACTTCTCAAGTCCAGCTGCTTTAACAGTACTCCTCCAGCTGCACAGTGGGTGAGCTCTGGGTACTCATTACGCTCTTTGAGCTCTTCTTTGCGCTTTCTTCTGTTCTGTGCACTTTGATGCCCACCTCCCATTTGTGTTCTCCCCTGGCCCTCGAAGTTTTGTATTTGGCAACATTTCCTTGGCCATATTTCTGGCTCACCAAGACCCTGTTTTTTGGCTGTTTCGCCTCATATTGTGAAAGAGTTGCCCCAGGTCAGCTTGTCCTAACCTGGCTCTGCCCACATGGATGACAGCACTTCTACTAGACTTATTTAAGCTGTAGGACACAGAAATTTTCCCTGGAAGAGCAGAGTAATGAAGATGAGTAGCTGAAAAATGAGGTAAATAGGGAAGCTATTTGTTTATTAATTTTTTACTCCATTCTACCACTTAGTACCTGTGTGACCTAGAATAAGTTACTTAACCTCTCTGAACCTCAATTTAAAAAAATTACAGGTTGGTGATAATTTACTGATATGACTGTGATTAGGATTAAATGAGGTAATATGCACAAAATAATTTGTATAATTAAAGTGGTATGTGTAAGATAGATAATACTACTAAACATTTCCATTAAAGATTAGACTTCAGAAGAGGTAAGAGAAGAGTAAGAGAAGTTAATAAATGTGATCTTTAGGGTAATGAAGTGAAACACATTAAAGTAACCAGTTGTGGGAGTGATAGAGAATAAAACTTGGCTTCCTACATGTATGAGGAAGTAGTGGTCTGGGTGAAAAGAGAGGTGCTGGAAGAGAATATGACTAGGGATATGCATTGCAATTCATTCTTAAAAGATCAGGTGGGAAGTGTGGAGAAACTACTGAGTTTCTGTAATGAATCTTATAAAAAACTATTTTTCTAAACCAAGGGTCAGTGACAAATAGGGACTTCTGTATGGGCAAAATTTAGCTTTAAGGAGGAATGTTAGGAGAGAAAGCTGCCTATATGTATGTCTGAGAAAGGGACAAAAAAAAAAAAAAAAGAGGGTGGAGGCAGAGCAAAGATAGCATTCTAGAAATGGGAAATTGGGTTTCTCAGTACAAACTATCTACCAGAAGGACCAACCTGATGGCCCTCTATTGCAGAGGTGATTTCAAGAAGATGGATGGTGTGTGGCACAAGTAACCTGTATAATTCAATATGTATATAGTGTCCGTGTACAAGAAACTCTACTAGATACTGTGGGACATATGAAGGTAAAAGAACTATGACCCTTACCTTCTAGAAGTATACTGTCTACTGTAGAGATAAAACATGAATACAAATATTAAATATTATGTGATCATTGCTATAAAATGATAATAAGAGATATAGCCAATGTTAGAGAAGAGGGACAAATAATTTTGCCTGGGTAACTAGAGAAAGAAGTGGCAGTTTATTTATTTTTATTTTTATTTTTATTTTTTTAAAGATTTTATTTAATTTTTTGACAGAGAGAGACACAGCAAGAGAGGGAACACAAGCAGGGGGAGTAGGAGAGGGAGAAGCAGGCTTCCCGCGGAGCAGGGAGCCTGATGTGGGTCTCGATCCCAGGACCCTGGGATCATTACCCGAGCCAAAGGCAGACGCTTAACGACTGAGCCACCCAGGCGCCCTTATTTATATATTTTTAAAGATTTTATTTATTTATTTGACGTAGAGTGAGAGAGAGAGAGCATAAGTGGGGGGTGGGCGGGCAGAGGGAGAGGGAGAAGCAGGCTCCCCACTGAGCCCAATGCGAGCCTCAATCTCGATCCCAGGACCCTGGGTTCATGACCCTAGCTGAAGGCAGACACTTAACCAACTGAGCCACCCAGGTGTCCCTGAGCTGGACTTTTAAACATTTTGACAAGCTGATGTAATAGAGGAAGCATTCCTGGCAACAAAATGACACAGGACAATTATATTATTTGGTGTAATGCTAGTTTAAAATCAGATAGCCCCTGAATTATCAGTAGTATAACAAAATAGAGATTTATTTCTCAATCACTTTGTTTAGGGAGGGCATTCAATGAGCAGCCTTTGCAGTGATTCAGGGATGTGGGCTCTGCTTTCGCATGGTTTCACTGGGGCCTCAGAATCTCTCCTTCCAACCAGTGTATGAGGAGCAATAGAGATTGTGGAGGATTGAATGGGAGACTTTTGTGGTGTAGGCCTGGAAGTGACAAACACCACTTCTACTCATATTCCACTTGTCTTTGTCTTTTGAAAATTTGATTATAATGTGCTGTAGTGTAAGCCTCTTTGAGTTCATCTTACTTGGAGTTTGTTAAATTTCTTGAATGTTTATATTCATGTCTTTCATCAGATTTGGGATTTCAGGCATTATTTCTCAAATATTTCCTCTGCTTTCTCTTTCTCTCTTCTCCTACTGAGCCTCCCACAATGCATATGTTTCTCTACTTGGTTGTGTCCCATGGGTCCTTTTAGTTTTATTCACTTTTCTTCAATCTTTTTCTTGACTTAATAATTTTCATTAATCTTTAAGTTTGCTGATTCTTTCTAATGCCTGCTCAAATCTGACTTGACTCTCTCTACTGAATTTTTAATTATCTTACTTTTCAGCTCCAGAATTTCTTTTAGGTTATCTTTAGATTTTCTGTTTCTTTATCGATATTTCCATTTTGTTCATTCCTTGTTTTCTTGACTTTCTCCACAATTTTTCTTTAGTTCTTTGAGCATCTTTAAGACAGTTTTTTCATACTCTCTATGTAATAGATCTGCCATCACGTCTTTTTCAAAGACAGTTTTTGTTGGTTTAATTTTTTCCTTAAAGGGGCAAAACTTTCCTGTTTCTTTATATGCCTTATGATTTTTTTGGTTGAAAACTGGACATTTGAACCTAGTAATGTGGCAATTCTGGAAATAAGATTCACCCCCTTCCCCAAGGTTTGCTGTTTTTTATTATTATTATTATTATTATTATTGTTGTTGTTGTAGGCTGTCTCTATGCCAAGGATCACTCTGAGGTATAAAGTTAAGGTCTTCTCAGATCCTTTCTGAGCCTTTCCTTGAAAATGCATGGTAACTTTCTAATTTTCCCCATATATGCAATTGTTTTTCAATGTCTTAGTCTTTAATATCTGGCTTTCAAAAGGGAAAAAAGAAAATGAGAGGGGAGAAAAGGGCATTGGCTTTTTAAATTCCCTAGAAGTCACTTTAACTAGAAGGGGAGGGGCTTGAAACAATGGCAGGGAGGAGCAACAATGAGTGCCCACCTTTTTGTCTGCATCTGTGTGATCAGAGGCATCAATCAGTTTGCAGAGCATTTGGAGGACAGGGTTCTCTCTGGCCTGCCAGCTGTGTGCAGGCTGCTCCAGGAACATATGCACAGTGTCGGCCACAAGGCCGGGGGTAGGAGATGGGTAGCTGTTACTGTGCTAAGAGCTGAACTTGACTCCATTTACTGTCCATGCCTTCCCTTGGAAGTTGCAAGTCTTCAATAAACTCCACAAAGTTCCAAAATAATATAATATCAGACAGATTTTGCCAGTGCAATTATTGTCTAGGTGAAGAGACAGATTCCCGCTGCTTCCTACTCTGCCATCTTCCCAGAATCCTTAGATGACTTTTTATTCTTGAATGATTGTTAAATCAAGGAACCTGGCCATGATCTCATCTGGAAGTAGAAAATAATTTTTAACAGAGCTGGTTTAACACAGAGGAATTTCTGTTTGCTTAGAAGAGTTCAGCTTTTTCTGTAAGTTGGTTACCTTAACAAATGTGGGAAACAAGTTGAAGGAAGGATTCGATGAGATTTTGAGTGAATATCTGAGGTAGGAGAATGAGTGAGTTGGGAGAAGAAGTTCTAGTTTTAGTCCTACTGAGTTGAGGTGTTAGTGGGACTTCTGGGCAGAAGTGGCTGGCAGTCACAGGAAATGCAGAACTGGATCTGGAAGAGAAGTAAGGGCTAGAGGCAGGGATTTGGGGGAAAACCCATGGCAGTTGCCTTTTCCTCCCACACTACCCTCAGTGTCTCAGTGAGAGAGTGAACCAGACTGAATTAAACAAGGTTCTGATACAGACCACAATTCTTAGATGAATGTTTGGCTCTTGCACTTAATAACAAACATCTCTACAGTAGAACAAGCTGGTTGATATAAAAAAATATTCTGAGTGAGGTTTCAACCTAACCATCTCTCTGATGAGTCTAGCCATATCAGGTAAATATTGTCTGTTTTAGTGGCTGGTTCATGAGCAAAGTTGTAATTTCAGTGACTCAAACCAATCTAGTCCTTAGATTTAACTGAATCAGACAAGGCTTCACTCAGGACCAGCAGTTACAAAACAAACAAGGACTGGATTGTTAAAGGAAAGAAATATATGCAGAAAAAACTGTTGCAAAGTAGGTCTATATCAGCTGATCTATAAAAGATAAGACATTCATAGTAAGCAGAGCTAATAATTTAGACAGTTTCTTATGTGATAGAATTCTACCCATGAAAAGGGGTTCATCCAACCAGAAAATGGCCTTGGGTAAAACAAATTAGAAGGTGACCCAAGATGTGTGGTTTTAGGCCCGATTATGGACTTTCAAATCCTATTTGCAGCTTTAGTTGGTTAGGAAGGCAACCCTATCTCTCAGGGCAAATGAGTATAGTTGTGACTGGATAAGAAAAAAGAAAATGTATATTAAAATAAAAAACACATAATAAACATATTTGAATCTATGATGTTAGTGATTTTCTAATAGTTTTCCAGTATCTGTACTAATCAATTCTAGAAGCACTGCATCAATATTTATATTGTTTTTAAGGTGTTTAAAGCATTTTTGGAGTCTGGTATATTATAGACTGGTAAGAAGTATAATTAATTTTATAATCAATGTATAAATATTAGGAGAAATCTTATTTAATACATTAATACTTTTATTATTTGTTAGTTATGTAATAAGCATGGAAATAGTTAGAAAAAGTCAATCATTTAAAAATTAATAAAGAGGAAACTAGACAGAGTCTAAATTGCCATGATCATTCTTCTTTGTGTTTAAAAGCATCTATCAACAATTAAGAACCTAGTTAAATACAACAAAGTTAACCTATCTCTATGTCACAGGATGGCGCAATGATCCTTTTCCAAGACTGAGTGTCAGAAGTCAGGGCCCTTCAGTCTCTCCTGGCTTACCCTTTCCTGGGATAGAGCCCTTTCCTTTTCCCAGACAGTAGCTTTCTTCATCATCAGTAGCCACTCTCACCTTTGGGATGTATTCCTTTTTTTGCCATAGAAAAGAAAAAGCACATTTCTCTCTGACTCCTTTTTTGAATTTTCTGAAATGTTCAAGAGGGAGCTTGTTGATACTAAGACATTATCAAATGGTAGTATAGTTGTTAGCGTAGCTTGTCTATGAATGTTTGCATCTCTGCAAACCAGTGATGTTTTCTGGGATTCCATCGAAAGCAAGGGAAAGAGAAGAGCCTAAGACTAAGCAGTGTCAAAGGGAAAAGGGAAAAGCTACAATACACAATAACTCTTGAGGTACCCACCATGGGAAGCTCTAATTTGAGGTGTTCTCCAGCCCTGCTGAGGTTGGGTGGGCAGGGGAGAGATGGAATTGAAAGGCAATGTCATAGCCCCTTCCTAGGGCTCCCTGGATGTCAGCAGTGCTGAAAGTAGCCCAGAGGGAATGAAGCAAGCACAATACTTTTTCAGGTGTCTGCACAGGTGATGAAAAGAAACAGGGTAACATGAAAAAGAAAGAAACCAGTTTGAGAAGACCCTCTTAGAACATATGGAAAGATAAAATAGAAAGTAACAAAGAGCCCATGTCCCCTCAATTAATGGCAGAGCCAGGGACTGGGGTTTCTTGTCTCTCAAGTCATTTTTTTTTTTTCTCCAGAGGAGTCCCAGTAGGGCCAGAGAAGGACTGTTCTATCTACAGACTTTCAGTGAATCTATTTTTGTCTCACACCTTTTTTTCTGCTGCTGTAGTGCCTGGATCTTTGTTTTTTAGTCTAGAGCATTTCTCACATTAACATGCTCTACAACAGGGATTGGCAAACTATGGTCCATGGGTCAAATCCGGCCAGTCATCTCTTTTTGTATAGTTTGGGAGAGCTGAGGATAGTTTTTACATTTTATTTTTTCTTTCAAGTATATAATATATAAATATATGTGCTCTCAAACCACATAGAATTATAGAGATAAAATTTCAATTTCATTGAGATATAATTTTATTGAGATGTAATTGGCATACAACATATATATATATATATAAGTTTGAGGTTGTACAGCACACAATGCCTTAACTTACATATATTGTGGAATGATTACCACCATAAGTTTGGTGAACATCCATCACCTTATATAGTCACAAAAAATGTTTTTTCTTTGTGATGAGAACTTTTAGCATCTACTCTCTTAGCAACTTTCAAATATACCGTATAGAAGTGTTAACAATAGCCATTATATTGTATATTATATCCCTAGTACTTATTCATCTTCTAACTGAAAGTTTGTACTCTTTGATCACCTTCATCCAATTTCCCAAAATGTAATTTTAAATTACATTTTAGTATTTGTATTTTTAAATGGAGTTTTGGTAAATATGAAATTAATAATATTTAGCACTCCTATGTTCATTACTCAGGTGGCACTGTCACTCAGGTTGCAAGATTCACAACAACAAAAAAAGGAAATTCTGCAATAGATGACAATATGGATGAACACGGAGGACATTATGCTAAGTGACATGAGGAGGTCATGGAAAGACAAATACTGCATGATTCCACTTATAATAGGTATCTAAAATAGTCAAATTCAGGGGTCCCTGGCTGTCTCAGTTGGTAGAGCATGTGACTTGATCTCAGAGTTGTGAGTTTGAGCCCCATGTTGGGCATGGAGTTTACTTTAAAAAAAAAAAGTCAAATTCATAGAGTTCAGAGAATCAAAAAGTGGGCTGCTGGTTGCTAAGGTCTGGGAGGGAGGGGAAATGGAGATTTATTAATTAAAGGGCATAAAGTTTCAGTTAAGCAAAATGAATAAGCTCTAGAGATCTACTGTACAACATTGTACCTATAAACAATAATGTGTTGTACTCTTAAAAATTTGTTGAGGGTAGATCTCATATTAAGTAAGATTAAAAATAATAATGTTTTATAATGTGAAAATTATATCAAATTAAAATTTTAGTGTCTATAAATAAAATTTTATTAGAACCTAACCATGCTCATTCCTGTATGTATTGTCTATGGCTACTTCTGTGCCTCCACAACAGAATTGAGTGGTTGCAACAGAGACTTGCATAGCATCCTCAATTTTGCCTCTTGACTCATAAAATCTAAAATATTGACTACCTGGCCTTTACAGAGAAAGTTTGCCAACTCTGAAGCTAGATTGTGGGTTCCTCTGCCCTGCTGTATCTGTGGCATTCCTTTATCGGCTTTGTTTCTTCTATAAATTTATTGAAATCACTTTATTGATGACTCCTCTTATTCTCTTTGTCATTGCAAGTTCATTCCATTTTATTCCTTTGGTAATATTTTGGCAAGCTAAAAAATAGCTAAAATATATATGCATGTACTATGTCCTAAGTGATATATATATATATATACACACACACACACACACACACTCTTGTACTATATCCTAAATGACGTATATGTGATATAAATCATAAATGTATCATTTAATGTACATTAAATGATAGAGAATAGTCTCAGTGCAATAGGCAAGTACTGTTATTCAATCTACTTTGCAGGTAGGGACACTGAGGTCAGGGAGGTTAAGTAACTTTCCCAGGATCATCATGAAGCTAGCAAATGTTGAGGCAGGATTCAAAGAAGCCCAGGTAGCCTGGCTCCAGACTCGTACCCACTGCACCATTCTGCAGTGCACTGCTACTGATTCTTGTAAGAAAGGGGAGGCAGCTGGTGTGGCTCATCCACCATCATGGTCAATAAGTCACCAATGTAGTTTAGAATAAACAAAAAAATTTGAGAAGTTCTGTTAGGAGGAAAGGGGTAGGACGAAATGTGCCCAAAGTGGAGGAAGGTGGAATTCTGTGCTCACCAAATGTTAGTTTCTTCTGCTTCACCATTTTGCTCAGGGGTAACCATGCATTTCCTGTTTGGCAATATTACTGACATTGCCAACTGAAGAACCATGGTGGAGAGGAAGACAGTAGACTATAGGGCTCATGATCCCAATTATTCTAAAGATTTGAAGGATCTCCATTTTTTAAATGCCAGAAGTATTTCCAAAACTCTTTCAGAGAGAGGGTCTGTGAAAGTAAAATTCTTGGACAAATTGATGGGAATGAGGTATACCAAATTGCTCTACTGGAGATTCAGAATTTTCATGAGTAAAGTAAATGACCTCAGAAGTGTTTGCATTAAATATTTTTTTGTTTATTTTTAACCTGATTTTAAAATTTTTATTTATTTTTTTGCCTGTATAATATCTGTCAACATTCTGAGGAACTAGTGTTCTGTGGGATATACTTTGGAAAATATTATTGCCCATCTTTAGCTATACAGCAAGGTTTCAAATTATGCTTACACTGTAATGTGAAGAAAAAAATTCTTTATGTTATCTACAATGAATCTCATCTTTTCCCTGAACTTTTATCTATGGAGTAGGAGGAAAACAGATTGACTCAATCTGTCATCTGGGATAAACAAAGGCCAATATGATATTAGGAGCTTTTTTGTTACTTATTTGGGAAAGATACTCAATTTCTCAGATGGCCTTTTCCAGCGGCTGCGTCTTTCTCTAAGGAGGCATCCAGGTGTGTCAGGGAAGAGGTTCCCCGGCTCATGCTGGTCCTGGGAGGTGCACTCACAGTTACCTGTAGGTCTTTGGAGTAATGTGTCCTGGCTGACTGGGTGCTGCTGGCCCTGTTATAGGCAGTCTACAGCTGATGTCACTTAATTTGTTTTCTTTGTAAGGATCCAGCAGTGCTGCTGGCTGACCTGGCCTCACTTTGCTCCTGGGTGACTTCCTTGGCCTTTGTCCAGCGTGGTGCCCCAGCAGCTACTAAGCCTCTTCTGTGAGGTCCACCTTGCTCTGCCCAGTAGGCCCCTTGGCAGGCCCACTGTCCCTTGGCTACACAAATGCAGGAACTGGGGAGGTTTGAGAAAGGTCAACCTTAGAACCTTCCCTTTCCGCACATACTGCATAGCCAAGGAGTTGTGTTTGCATCCCAGGTTGTTGTATTTGGGGGAAAGGGGACAACTTGAAAGATGCTCTTTTCCCAGAGTCTTCCCTGACAAAACGAATGGGTTACTATAGCTCATATCTTTATCATTGATTTTATCCTCACTTATATAATGCACATTTCCCTGATGTCCAGGGAGGAGAAATGGGGAGACACAAGTTTTATAGCTTCCAATCTCTTTCTTTCTTTTCTCTCCCCAGGCCAGAAACAGCCAGATGTCTTTTTAAACTTCTTCTTCATTATGTCTTCCCCTGTCTGTCCTGACTGTTGGTAGGGACATGGGACAGCCCTCCACATAAGTAAATCCTATATTCTAAGTCCTTCAGCCCACTCTTTGCTGAAATAACATCCTGTGAACAAGGTTTGTTAACTTGCTGCATATCCAGTTTGTATGTAGAGTGCCAAAAACTGACTTTCTCTTTGTCCTTTCTTTACATTTCTTATGTACGAATTTAATTTTCCCATAGGCAGATGGGTGCCCAGTGTGAAATATGGTTTACTCAGGAAGGCAAAAGAACAAAGCACATTTGTAAAATGGAAACCATTATTTCCATTACCCATGTTCTATCAGCTTTTACACAGACCCCATCCTAAGTGGTCAATAGTTTTAAATGCTTCTTTGATACTGCTACCTCTTGAGTTTCCTCCTCTTGGCTGCTCCTTTATTTTTCAGGCTCATCCCTTTTGCACTTCTATAAAATGTCATCCCTTTTACAAATTCTATCTTCAGGTCACTGTTCCTCTTACCTTCACGCCAGGTGAATATAAACATACTAATTCTTGTAATTGCTAAGTATGCACTCATGTCCCACATCTATGTTCTAGCCAGAACCTTGTATGCAGTTGGTCTGCAGGCTCCTCAAAGTCAACCTGAATCTGTCCACCAGCTAACATTTTCTTCTCTTGCGTGTGCCATCTCATTTAAGGGCAGGATGATTCAGCCAGTTCCTTCATTCAGGTTCTCATCATGGGCTATTCCAATAGCTTCCTAAAGAATCTTTCTGCCTTCCTCCCCCTCATTTCTGTGTTGCCGTTAGAGTGCTCCCTTAGGATCCTCTGGGGACTCCCCTATCCCCTGTTTTGTCCTGCCTGACATCTGGCCATCCCCATATACTTGTTTTCCTCCAGTCAATTTTCTGGCAGTTCTTGGAATGCTTCCTGCTGTCTCATGCCTTGCTACTTTTACACAAGTGATTCTTTTTCCGGGTCATCTTTCTCTCCCTCATCCAATGAGTAATTTCTACTTAGGCTTTGTGAATGAGTTCCTGCTTCTTCCTCCAGGAAGTCATCTCTTGAAATCCCAGCCTGAATAAGGCAGTCTTCTGTGCTCCTTCACGCATACCTTTAATTCACATGCTCTTGTGGAACCATCACACGTATCTTAATATTATCTCTCCTTTTCTTTCACTTCATTTGGGAGTAGAAACCGTGTCTTGTTGGTTTCTTTGTCCCTAGTGCCTAGATAAGAGCCGGATACCCAGTAGGCCTCTGTAGATGTTTTTTTAACATGAATGGAGGAGGTCAAATAGAATAAAGACAGATAAAGGTCATTGGATTTGGTTAGTTGAATGTCTCTGCTGACCTTGAGAGAGGGGGTTCAGTAAATATTTAGCTTTCACAGCCTGGGCCCTGAGATGTTTATAGGGAAGGCTGCATACTTGAATACCAGCCTTAGCTCTCTCTGCAATACTTTAAAATAGAAAGAAAAGCTGTTAAGAGCTTCTCAAAGTGAACTGTGGAACAATTAGAATGACAAAGATATGAGTGATTTGGGTGAACATGGCTTTTAGCCACAAAAAAGGCAGCCAAACCCATCTGCTTCAATAAAATCTAGAGCAAAACCTTTGTAATCAGTCTGAAAACACCCAAGGCTTATTTTCCTTTCTAGGGAAAAGTAAAAAACAATTTAGCAGCTGGATACTTTATCATTTGAACAGTACTTTCATTTTTTGAGTTACATTAAAATACACATACAAAGCCACAGTTCTTTCCTTCATGACAGACATCCCTGGACACAGTGGGGGAGCAGGTGAAGCTCACGGTGATGACCCTCACTCTGCCTGGTTTCTGTGTAATCCCCCAGCCCCTCCTGGAAACATCCCCACTCACTTTTCCAACAGACTTCTAGTACCCCAGTTGCTCAGTGTGCACTATATAAGAGGCTGTCAGCAACCAAATAAATACTTCCAGCCAGAACGTGAAGGCCCTAGGCAGGCCATACCATGGTGACTAGGAGTCAGGAGGTAATAAATGATTTTCCATTCCCAGTCACTCAGGAGGACAGAAGGCTGGTCAAGGCTGCTGGAGACTTTGGGGAGTATATAGAGCAGGTCAAGAATGTACTTAACCTAGGAAGGGGTATTTTAAAAATTGTGCTCACAACTAGACTTGGAAGCCCAAAATAGCAGTAACCAGAGATGACTTGATTAATTTTGGGGAAGGGTATGGGTGAATGAGGAGGTCTATGGCTTGGGGTCCTCTAGAGAAATAGAACCAATAGGATACACACACACACACACACACACAGATTATTTTAATGAACTGGTTCATGCAATTGTGGGGCTGGCAAATCTGAAATTTGTAGGGCAGGCTGGCAGGCTGGAGACTCAGGGTGTGTTGATGTTTCAGTCCTGAGTTTAAATTCCACAGGGCAGCATCCTGGAAACTAAAGCAGGGTTTTTATGTTATAGTCTTGAGGCAGAATTCCTTCTTCTTTAAGAAAACTCAGTGTTTGCTCTTAAAGCCTTCAGCTGATTGGATGAGGCCCACCCACATTTTGGGAGGGAGGAAAACCTTCTTTATTCAAAGTCTACTGACTGTTAATGTTAATCACACATCTAAAACATAATTTCACAGCAGTATCTAGAATGGGGATTTTGCTTTATGTCAGGTGTTGTACTGGACATTTTGAGGTAATAGCCCCTGCCTTGGAGTTGCCCACAGCTTGGCAAATTTTGGCTGATTTGGGATTGAGGATAATATTAGTGATTGAGGAAAAAAACTGTATACTCATTGTAAGCCAGCTTTGGATGAAAAAACAAGTTTTACTGAATTATACTCTATGGAAGTTTTTAATAATTTAACTTAAAAGGAAGAATTCAAATATCTATGGATAAATATAAAAGTATTTTTAATTGTAATGACTCAGAAATGGAAATGTTAAGAGGCATTAAGATTAAAACAGCTGTCATTAGGTATTAATGTTTTAGAGTCTAACAAACAATTGCACTGATTCGTACTAACCAACATCAGTCTCGGTGCTGATGCATTGTGTGTTTGTGAAAAACTGTGAGTGAGTTTTGATCAATTCACATTTGATTGATACAATAACTGCACCCAAATAGCCATTTACAAATAGCATCACTACAAATGAACTTCATTTAGAAATGAACCTCTAATAAAAATTCAATTCAATTTCACAATCATTTCTTTGGCATCTATTATATATATCTGAGGTACCAAGCGAGATGCTTTGATGGATGTTATAATGAGTAAAGCATGGCTTCAATTTTTAAAGATGAGGTCAGGGACTTTTTCTATCTTCTTAACCACTATATTTCCAGTGTTTAGATAGTTCTTAATGCATAATTGACATTCAGATAAAGCTGTGTATGGTCTTAGTTATGATGTGAAGCTTTATATGTGAAGTACTTTAAGCAGAAAGTGGAATTAAGTCATAGAAGTGTGGGGCAGCAAAACAGATATCTTACCTTGCTTTTATCTAAGCACCTTGAAACCCAAAGATAAAGTGTGTGCACTCACATGTGCATGCACACAATCACTGTATCTCACTCTATTCTGCAAGATAGATGATGCCTTGAGCCCCTTTTCTACAAGTTGATAACTCCCTAACTAAAGGTGGATATTAACAGATATGTAAGATCCTTGCAGTTACATTAATTATGTGGATAACTATTATTTTCCATCACTGAGCATTATAAACAGACTAATTGAAACATTGAGGTTTTTTCTTTAAATATTAGCTATATCTTTTATTGAGACACTGGTTTTTCTGAGATATAAATATAAAATTACAAATAAAACTACTTTTTAAAAGCTGACCATTATTTCTGAGTTTTCCTTGCACAGTTACTATGGATCTACCATGGATCCATGGGACAGTTACAGGTCCCAACAAGATCACCCAACTCTGGGAGTCATTTATCTTGTGTTATCTGAGATACGCATCTCATGGGCCCCAAGAATGCAGATTTGACTTGTTCAGCTCTCAGGGTGAATCTTATCATCTGGTAGTGAAGATTTTATATTACTCACTCCAATTATAGATTAAATCTGTTTTTTTTTAATTTATTTATTTGACAGAGAGAGACAGTGAGAGAGGGAACACAAGCAGGCAGAGTGGGAGAGAGAGAAGCAGGCTCCCCACTGAACAGAGAGCCCGATGCAGGGCTCGATCCCAGGACCCTGGGATCATGACCTGAGCCGAAGGCAGACGCTTAACGACTGAGCCACCCAGGCGCCCCGGTTTTGTTTTTAAAGCAGCTCTTCCAATGCCTTCATTAGTAGAGGAAAAATTAGAATTTGTTGTTTTTGTTTTTGATCTTACTATCAAAGATGGGTAAATTCTTTTAGGTGTACAATATAATGATTCAACAATTCTATACATTACTCATTGCTCATCCCCTTCATCTATTTTACCCATTCCCCCACCCACCTCCCGTCTGGCAACTACCAGTTTGTTCTCAATAGTTAAGTTTGTTTCTTTATCTCTTCTTTCTTTGTTCATTTTTGTATTTCTTAAATTCCACATATGAGTGAGATCATATGGTATTTGTCTTTCTCTGACTGACTTATCTCACTTAGCATTATACTCTCTAGATCCATCTATGTTGTTGCAAATGGGATAATTTCATTCTTTTTTTAATGGCTGAATAATAGTCCATTGTGTATATGTGTGGGTACACACACACACACACACACATCACATCTCCTCTATCTATTCATCTATGGATGGACTCTGTATGTTAATTATACTTTAAAAAATGATAGGGCAATTCTTCTCCTTAGGAGATAACAGGCAATCTAGATGAATCTTTATGTATGACCTCTTTGTCTTTATTGAGAATTCTCTTATTTCCAGGCATTTGGGACACCCATTTCTGCCACAGGGTCATTAGACTTGGTTTATTCGGACCAGTCATCTTTCTCAACTGTGGCGTTAGCAAGGTATTATTCACATCACTCCCTGTGCCATTGAATATTTGCCTTTCTGGCTGCTGATAGAATCATCTTTGCTCTTTGTCTTGGTCTCAGGGGAAAAAAAAAAAGTGTACTCACCTCACAAGCATGCAAAGTAATGAAGAAGCATTTCTGGGCCAAGGAATGTCAAAGCCAGTGTAGCTTTAAGAACTTCTGCATCTCCCTGATTCTCATGTTTTGATGCTGCAACTGCTGACCCTTGAGTTTTTAATGAGTGTCAGGTGTGTTCAATTTCAGAGCTCATGTGTTAAAGTCTGATCGCCATTGACCTGTCCTTCTGCCTTGGTTAAATGTCTTTACTATTTTAAAATTAAAAACTAAGAGGTCATATGACCTCACTGATATGAGGAATTCTTAATCGCAGGAAACAAACTGAGGGTTGCTGGAGTGAGGGGTGGGGTGGGAGGGATGGGGTGACTGGGTGATAGACACTGGGGAGGGTATGTGCTCTGGTAAGCGCTGTGAATTGTGCAAGACTGTTGAATCTCAGATCTGTACCTCTGAAACAAATAATGCAATATATGTTAAGAAAAAAAAAGAGAAGAAGAAGAAGAAGGTAGCAGGAGGGGAAGAATGAAGGGGGGGAAATCGGAGGGTTAGACGAACCATGAGAGACGATGGACTCTGAAAAACAAACTGAGGGTTCTAGAGGGGAGGGGGGTGGGAGTATGGGTTAGCCTGGTGGTGGGTATTGAGGAGAGCATATTCTGCATGGAGCACTGGGTGTTATGCACAAACAATGAATCATGGAACACTAATCTAAAACTAATGATGTAATGTATGGGGATTAACATAAGAATAAAAAAAAAACCTAAGAGAACCTCTTCTTTTAAAATGACTGCTGGGTGAAAATTGACTAAATGATTAAAAGAGTTCTTCTTTTTCTTTTTAAAAAACAGAGTCTCACATTCTAAGCAACCAGGTTTAGATGCCAGAAACTGTCTGTAGGGGGAGAGCCTGGAAGACCTGGTTGGACTTCCGTCTCCGGTTTAGAGACTGAAAGCCAAGGTTTGTTTTGAGGACTCTTTGGAAAGTATGTGGAAGTATCTAAAGGTCTGTGACAATTTCAAGGGTAAACTAGAGTAGTGGACTCTCATGAGTCTGTACTTGCTCTTGATGTTGGGTAAAGTTGAAAAACTGAGGCTGCCATATCTGTGTGTCTGTAAGAGAGAAAATAAGTGCATTTCCCCTTTGTACAAAGAAGCTAGTTTTGTATAAGCTCTTTTGCATCTGCATCTAGGAATTTTGGGGGGGGAACCTTTTGGAAATTAATCAGTTGAAGGGATTTGTCATTTGTGCACAAATGTCTAATGTTTAAATCAAATAAAAGGCACATCTAATTCAAATAAAAAGTGTATGGGCTGAAGGCACTAGATACTTCTGAAAGTGGTGAGTAGAGGATTTAGAAACAGGATGATTGGTTGAAAGTGTCTTAAAGAGACACCTGGGCCCCCAGATCCCTCTCTCCTGCAGTCGGTAAAGCCCTTCCCACACCTGCCAGAAAATTGGAGGATTCTGTGTGGAGAGCCTGAATTCTAGGGATGCTCAGGCACAGATGAAAGTTGGGGTGACAAGCCTTGATGAAATTCTTTGATAAAAGCAGTAGGGGATGTACATAAGAATTAGATTAGATTATTGAAACTGATTTGCATGGCTTAGAAAAGAGAAAACTAATTTGTTTGTCCTTTATTGGTTTGAATAATGAGCCTAAATATGTGTTGGAGAGAAATATTAAGTGGAATGCGAATGATCCTTTCTGGTTTGTCTACAGGCTTTTCTCAACAGACAAATTCCTGGGGTTATGAATTGAAATTGTATTCTCTCTTTGCTTTAAAAAAAAAGTCATTTTATAAAAATACAAAGTTATAGAATGCAGCGTATTTTCTCTGTTCTCTCTGATTGGAATGATTCTTATTTAGATGTTAGACTTCCCGATTGATCCACTGATTTTCTTATTTTTTTTCTTTCTTGTTTTCTTGTTCTAGTCTCTGGGAGACTTTCTCAACTTTATTTTCCAGTGCTTCTTGTGAATTCTTCATCTCTGCCATTGTATTTTTAATTCCCAGGGGCGTTCTTGTGTTCTCTGACAGTGCTTTGTTTTTTTGGCTTCCTATTTTTAATTCATGGATGCAATATCTTCTCTTATCTTCTGAGGAGAATTAATTATTATATTTTGAAGCTTTCTTAGCTACCTTCTCTGTTCCTCTGAGTTTTTCTTTCTTTCTTTAAAAAAAGTATTCCTATATGTTTATTCTGATTCCTGTCTTTAGTGACAAAGGATGATTTTTTAAGATAGAAGCAGTAAAAAACAGACTGTTAATTGTATTTGGGTGGAGGAAGCTAAACCAGTGAGCCTTACTCTAGGAAGTTCTGTCTGGATTGTTCTGTTGGGTGACCACCAACTCTCAGCCTCTTTAGATCTTTTCTCTAGGATTGATCAGTTTCTCCAGAGAGAAATCTACCAGTTTTCTGTGGAAAGAGCCCAAGCCTGCTTGCCAGGCCCTGCCAGCTGAGTGGGGACTAGGGTTTGAGATTTTTTTAATCTCTTGTTTTTAGTAAGACATCTCACACCCACCTTCATATGTACCCAAGCCCAGAATTGGGTACTGAATTCAGTTTCCCAGACAATAATTCTCTAGTCTTCTGGCAGGGTGTGGGAGGGGCTTTCATCTGGCTGAAGTTGGTGGGAAAGGGGTTCTGGGGTCCTACCTCCCTCTTTTACACATTCTCACTCTGATTTTCAGAACCATTGCTCTGCTGCCTTTGGAGGGATCTGATGCCTTCATCCCTGAGGTGTTATACCAGACTTCAGCAATCTGGTCTGCTTGCCAAATCATAATCCTTTCTCCCTCAATCCCTGTCTCTTTTTCATAAATGAAGCTTTACTGGAACATGGCCATGCCACTAGCTGTGTATTGCCCTATTGCTGCTTTTGCTTTATGAAGAAGACTTGACTGATTGTGACAGAGACCCCATGACCTGCAAAGCTTAAATCTGGGCCTTTACCTAAACCAATTTGCAGACTCCTAAACTGCACTACAATGTGAATCAATCCATTTCTTGGACTTCTCTTGTTGACTTGCGTTTCAGTGCTTTCTGATTTACTAAATTGATTATCATTTGTTCATCTGTTTTCTGGTTTTCAAAATTTTATTACTGCTTTATGTTCTGCCATTCTCTTTGTCTTTGTTGGTTTATACCTTTCCTCTCTCCCTTAGAGAAATTTTAGCAGAGTTTTAGGAGTGACATAGAGGTAAACCTTTGAATTCACTCTGCCATAGTCAGTTAGAAGTATGAGGTAGAAGTTAGCAACCTCGTTATAAACGAAAAGCAAGTTTGCAAGAAGTTGATTGCTCAAGGTCACAGGACAGAACTAGGATGCAAGTGCACGTCTCTTAGACCCCCCCAGAAGGTAATTACGTAAGCAGGGGTAGCTATTTTGTTTTGTTCTCTGCTATAGCTTTAGGACCTTGCCTGGCATTTAGGATGTATTAGATAAACGTTTATTTTATTTGTTGTTGTTAAGTCCACATTTGTAACCATAATGTTCCTCTATTGTCTCCAAGAAATGCTGATCTTCTTAAGGATACGTGTTTCAGTTTTGGGACTGTTCACATTATGGATTTCGATTCATGTAAGTCTGGGTTTGTCACTCACTTCCATATGGTATAGGAACAGAGGCTATAACTCTTTGATTTTTACTGTTTTCCAATTTTGTTCTTACTCAATTCAGTGTGCCTAAAGAGACATGGTGTCTGGAAGCTCATTGAAAAGTATGAAGTGTGAACTATAAGGTTCTATTTCCATAATGCATAAAAATATTAAGTATCACTAAATGTGTAATATAAAATTAGTATCAAATAATTTGTGCTCCTTCTTCAAACACTTTCTTGACTTGACTTTAGGATATTGGACCCTTGGTCTACTTCTACATCATTGTCCATTTGTTCTCAATCTTCTTAGCCGGCTTTTCCTCTTCATTCCAATCTCTTGGTTGTGAGAAAAAAAAATTGTAACTTTATAGTGGAGAAATCAGATAACACCTTGACTAGGTAATTAAAATTAACATTATCGGGGGGGCGCCTGGGTGGCTCAGTTGGTTAAGTGCCCAACTCTTGATTTTGGTTTGGGGCATGATCTCAGGGTCTTGAGATCGAGTCCCTCATTGGGCTCTACACTGCCATGGGGAGTTTGCTTGAAATTCTCTCTCTCTGTCCTTTTGCCCCTCCCTGCTAAAATAAATAAATAAATATTTAAAATTAACATTACCAGTAAAGGGCAGATGGACATTGAGTTCCTCTAGATGTGCTAACTTGGGAAAGACACAATATCACTTAGGTAGTGTTCTGGCTGGGATCCATTTCCTGAACCAAGTAACTAAGGAAACATCATAGAAACCCAAAATGAGTAATGTATTGTTTGGGACATGACAACTAATGAAATACCTGATTCTAGACAGGATTCTATACAGGAGGGAAAAAAGGCTGTAAAGGACGTTGTTAGGTAAATAGATAAAATTGGATCACGGATGGGAGGTTAGTTAAAATTATTGTATTAATGCTAAATTTACTGAAGTTGCTTACCATACAGTGGTTATATAAGAGAATATTCCCATTCTTATGAAATACACATTGAAGTGTTTAGGGGCAAAGGGCCATGATGCATGCAACTTTCAAATGGTTCAAAGAAATTATACACACACACACACACCACAAGTGATAAAGGAAATGGGATAAAATGTTAACAATAGACAAATCTGGATAAAAGGCATATAAGTTGTCTTTGTACTATTATATTTTCACCTTTATGTAAGTTTGAAATTATTTCCAAATAAAAAGATTTAAAAAAGTAATCTTTTAAATCATGCCCTATAAGGTCTTTTGTAATCTGGTCCCTACCAGTTCTCTTACCTTTTTTTTTTTTTTAATTTTTTTAGATTTTATTTATTTGAGAGAGAGAGAGAGAACAAGCAGGGGGAACAGCAGAGGGAGAGGGAGAAGCAGACTCTCCACTGAGCAGAGAGCCTGATGCGGCGCTCGACCCCAGGACCCCGGGATCATGACCTGAGCTGAAGGCAGACGCTTAACGACTGAGCCACCCAGGCGCCCCAGTTCTCTTACCTTCTATCTGATGTTCACTCTCCCCCTCCCTGGGACCTGGAATACACCAGACTTGTTCTAGACCTTGGAATTTTACATCTGCTTTTCCCTCTGCCTGGAATGCTCTCTCTGCATCTCTTCAGGGCTGGTGCCCTCACATCACTGAGATTCAGGTCTCTGTCCAAATGTCGTCCCCTCAGAGAGGCCTTCCCAGAAGTGCTGTGCCTTCCTTCTTTACGCTTATCACTAACTAAAATTGTTCACTTTTTAAAAAAAGATTTTATTTATTTATTTGAGAGAGAGAGGGGGGAGGGGGCAGAAGGAAAGGGAGAGAGAGAATCTCAAGCAGACTCCATGCTGAATTAGAGCCCAATGCAGGACTCAACCTCACAACCCTGAGATCATGACCTGAGTTGAGGTCAAGAGTCATACACTTAATTGACTGAGCCACCCAGGCGCCCTGTTCACTTTTTTGTTGTGTGTTTTTTTCAAGTGAAAACTTGAAAACTTGCCATTTCTATTGGAATTTATTGAAAAGAAGGAAAGAAAACAGTATCAGCTTGGATGAGGCTTTGGGAATGATTTCAAAACAAGAGTTCAAAGGTTAGGGGTAGTAAGGTAGATAATGCTACAGCCACTGATAAAGGCCCTTCTCCTTCTCTCTCTAGCCTAATGACTCTCATTTTGGGGGAAAAAACCCCTATAGGGATATGCTAATGATCTCAAAGATTTTACGAAATTCTCAGAATATTATTGATTTTTATGATATTAAATTTAAAGAAGAAACCATGTCTTCAGGAGAATTAAAAGGGACATTATATGTGAAAGTCTGTATCTCAGTGCCTGCTATGTGGAAGGTGTTCCACAAAAGGATTTTTAATTTGAGAGGTGTCAGTAATTCAAAAGCCTGGGCATCATTGTTTTGTGATTTTCTGAATATTGAATTAACAGGACCTTGGGAAAGAGAACTGAAGCTTTATCTGAGATCCTTGACCATTGATCGTTGCAGAAATTCAGGATTATTTGATCATTTAAGTGATTGAAGTTTTCATATAATAAAGGTATTTTCATGGCTTAATGGATGTGAGTTTGTTATCAACAGGTCCTTGTTGATTTGGTAGTGTTGGGGAGGAAGATATTTATTTTATCCTTCAAGATTCTTTTGGCTGGTTTAAGAATTAAACTGACATGAGACAGATTAACAGAAGAAAATAAAATTTAATTGCTTATATATAGTGAATCCACATAAACATGAGAGATTCCAAAGATAGTCAGGCAAAATGTGGCATATACGTCACCCAGAGCAAAGGAGAAGGGAGTACAGGTTTGGGACTTCAAAAGGAAGGAAGATAATTCACAGGAAGATGAAAAAAGGTAAATGTTTGATAAGCAAATATTTGCTGGGCCATAGAGAAACAATGGGACACAGAGAGGAATTTTAATAAGCAAACTTTGCTAAGTTCCTCCTTGTCCACACCTAGTTCATATAATACTATAGTTACCTGTGGTGAGAGCTCCCTTCCTGGAGGAGGTCTTGTATCTAAAATTTTTTAGCCAGTTAGTGGGAAGGTGAAAGGTTCTTCCCGAGTTTTCTGGAAGAAAATCTGGAAAAAGAATCAGCCCCAAATAATCCACATGCCAAAGATACACATTTTGGGGTGGCAAGTTTTGCTCTCCTGAAGTAGCAAAAATTCTCTAAAAGAGACAGTACACTGGTAATCCTTTCTCTACTCTCTGTGCATGGTAAACTTACTCTATGATGAGAAAAACATGTGCCCATGTGTTGTTGGGGAGCTCCTGCTCTTGCTGATTTGAAAGAGGGAAACTGTAAAATTTAAGCCCGACCTTCCCCAGGCTAAAATGTAAGCTCTTCAGCCTGGCACTTCTTCTTCAGCTTCTTCAGCTCTTCTTTCCTTCTTGATCCAGCTCTTCTCCAGCCCCATCTTCCCTAAAAGTTTGGGTCTTGCAGACATATTGATGTAACCACTGATGGCTCTTTGGAAACCCAGTTATCTATCTTGCATCCATGCTCCCTCTCCCTGAAGTGAACTCTTACCATGTTTCTTCTGTCTGTTCTTTCAGAGTCATCTCAGGCACCCCTGGGCAACCTCCTTGACTCTTTTGGTCTGCAATCCCTTTTACAGGGCATCATTTCATCTGATCCTCATAGCAATACATGATTTAGGAAGGACAGTTATTAGTCAAGAGCATTCCCATTGGGAAAGCAGATCAAGAGAAGCAAGTTGCCCAAGGCCATAAAGCTGATAAATGATGGGATCATGATTGGTGCCCAGATCTTCTTACACTAATTCTAATGTTTTATTCCCATATTTCACATTGATTTTGGACGAGTGAGGCCGGGATAGAATTTACTTCTTGTTTTAGCTGCTGCAGCTGGCAAGGCTAAGACAAAGCAATTTTTGGGTGAGAATGAGGGATAATTTCCTGAGAAAAATTGTGTTTTACTTTATGAATACACATTTATTTTGAGTTCAATAGTTATCTCCTAGTATGAATGTGGTTTTAGAATGAATATCTATTCACAGCCTTCTTTATAAGTTTTTTGGATTAGGGAGTTGCCTATATTAAGATTTAATCACACCTACCTAGATCAGAGGTCAGCAGGACCTGATTCCTAGAGGAACAAGTTATAATATTGCCCTTTCACCTCTCTCCTACTCAAGGGCTCTGCTTATGTAGTGATTTCTTCATTTCTATTGGGCAAAGCTTTACTAGATGATAGTCAATTTACCATATGTAGGCATTGGACATGACAGCGACTAACTTTTCTTGGAAAGTTAAATTTTGATATTTAACACAATTTATTATTATTATTATTAGTGAATATACTATTTATTTTTTAAAGTTTTTATTTAAATTCCATTTAGTTAACATACAGTGTAAAATTAATTTCGGGTGTACAATTTGGTGATTAAACAGTTACATTCAACACCTGGTGCTTATCACAAGTACACTTCTTAATCTCCATCGTCTATTTAACCTATCCCTATTTTAAATTATTTTTTATGTTTGCTTTTTTTTTTAAAGATTTATTTATTTTAGAGAGAGATCATGAGTGGGAGGGGCAGAGAGGGGGAGAGAATCTCAAGCAGACTCCTCACTGAGCATGGAACCTGACCCAGGGCTTGATTTCACAACCCTGAGATCATGACCTGAGCCGAAACCAAGAGTCAGACGCTCAACCGACTGTGCCACCCAGGTGCCCCTGTTATGTTTTTCTTAATTCAGTTTTGTTTCTGTGTTTTATTTCTCCAAGCACTTCTTCACTTCTTTGCCTAGTTTATATTTTTAGATGCTCATGGCCACCTCTTCTATTAAGTCTTTTCTGAGACATTTAACATCTCCAGGTTTTTCCCCCATCAATCAATCTTTCCATGTTTGGACACATTTTTATTTTTATTAACTTGCTTTAGATTCTCTTTAAACATACTAAAAAAATATCTTGGGCATGATCTCATCAGTCAGATGCAAGGGTAGAGAATAAAGGCATCCCCTTCCTTAGTCTAATTTAATGCTGCATTTACTGCTAATTTGGATTATTTATGCCCAAGGACCATAAATTTCCCAGGATTCTCCTTACACTCTCTTTTCATGGAAAAGATGAGGAAAAGGTTAGGGTTTGGTGATAGGTGCTTTGTCTTAGGATTCAACAGAAGATGCTAGACTAAAACTTGAAATGGTTTCCATTGGAGACTACAACAGAGGTCAGAGTCCTGGCAGTTTTCAACAAAGAGTTCAAGATGAAGTACCTACATGTCCCTTGAAATGTGCAGAGAGTATTAGTAGGGACTCTGGTAATGGAATCCTGGAGATCCAGGGCTGAAGTTGGGGAAGGAAGGTGACTAGAGCAGGAGCAGGCTGAGGAAGACCAAGAAGTGGCAGGGACAGAGTTGACATTCAGGAGAGTGGGGCAGGCTGTTTGCACTGGGGTTCCATTGCAGTGGAGGCTTGGGAATGAGGCTGTTATCATAACTGGGACATGGATCAATGGAACGATAACTCAGTGTTGGACTTCTGTTGACCACATTACATGGCATCTTGTGTTCCATTCTCCTAGAAACTTCCTTGCAAGTGATTCTCTGTTAATGCAAGGAGAGATGATTAAAATGGAACTCTTAACTTCACTCACTTTCTTTTCTCTTGAGAACTAAGATATTTTTGCCATTTGCATTCTTGGGACAGTCAGTATTCTGTCTTTGTTGATTAATCTAGAGAAGCAATTATATTGGTTAGAATTTTACTTCATGAAGCAGAAGAAGATATCTCATTGGTAAACTTGAGAGCTTGGTCATGATGAGGAGAATGGATTTAGAGAAACTTCACCCTGTCAATTGAAAAACAAAGGGGATGTCTCTAAGGCAGTCTCTAAATTCTTGGCCATCAGCTCCATCCAGCCTTCTTCCCCTCCCCCATACTTATGTAGTGATATCTCCCTGTCCCCACCTCAGGACTAAGAGCACTCTAGTTTCTGAGCAGGAAATAAATTAGCAGTTAGACTGCTGATAGTAAATAAAAAGCAGAATTTTTGACTTAATTCTTGCTCCCTAAAGAGCAGATGCTGGGTGCCCATGATAGCAGGATTTCCTTAGACAAAGACAGACTTGCGAGATTGTCTCTCTCCAACCATTGAGAGACCCTTTGGTCTCACCCTCCCATGAGGTCCATGAACCATTGGGTGTCTGGGTTGTTATGGCTCTACTGCTGGGGTCAGCTGTGATTGTTTCCTAGTCCCATGTTACTTGGTCAAATACTCTTTCCTACTGGTTGGTATTGCCAAGTTCAGGCATGCCTCATACCTAAGACAGTGCTTATTATGGCAGGTGCTGAATATGGCTGGAACCATCGCCACCACGACCATTATTACCACCACAACACAACAAAATAACTGGGAAGGAGTAGATTTGGGAAGAAAATAACAGGAGGAAGCTTGCTCTCTTTGAATGAGAACTTGAAATTTGCCACCTGTTTCTAGAGCAGGTTTATTGGTTGCCCAATCTGTATTTATTTATTTTAGCTAGGATCTCCTCCTGGAATTGAAATATAGATTAGAGTAGCAGTCATAATTTGGAGAGGAATATATGATAATGCCTATGCCTGTGTTCTTAAATCATGAAAACAAATAAAACAAAGAACAACAATAGAAACAGCGTGAAAGACCAACATGAACAATAAAAAGCCCTCAAAACAACCAACCCCCTCAAACATTTGATTCATGGATTTTTTTTTCATACTCTATGTGAAGGGGAGATGTTCCAGAATTAGAAACTCCCCCTTTAAATGTTGGAATTCTTAATAAATTTATATCTTCAAATTTCAAAGAATAATCAATAGAAAAAAAGGATTTATTCAAATTGTGGATGGTGGGCCATGGAAAGGACCTTCTATAATGAGAAGATAATTTCATTTTCCTCCAATATGTTTCAGTACAATTTAAAATATCATGTCAACCTTATCTTCAAATTATTTGGGCTTGCAGGCAAATATCCCTGCAGCTCAAACCTTTAAGATGCTCTCAAAAATAAATAACATTAAAGCTCTTTAGCGATGCAAATGAGCTTTTGACATTAGTGGAAACAGTTTCAATGTGTTGATAAACTGCAACTTAATTAGCAAGCTGCTGTAACTAAGTCACATTTAATGAAAAATAATGCTGATGTATATTTACACATCTCCTGCTTGTACCTCAAATAAAAATGCACTGTAATAAGTTTTCTCATGAAGGTACTGTAGCTGTGTGAAATATATAGATGACATCCTAAAAAAACCAAAATATTAAACTTTTCTGACGGGGCATTTAAAGATGTTAACTGTGAACAGTGATGCTATCTCACTAAATTTTGAATGTTTAAACTTCAGCATCTCACATGGGATGTGCTATTCCTTCTCCTCCTCGAATTGTCTGGGTAAAACCTGTGCATCCTTTGAACCACAGCTCAGATGTCAGCTCCTTCAGGTAAACTTTCTTATTCTTCCTCCTTCCTTTGAATACCCACCCCCTTTTCTTTTATCTCTCTTAAAATATTTGACTCTCCCTGCTTTCCTTGCCTTGTAGACTTTGCCCTACTTGTACTACTAGGTAAGCTCTCTGAGAACCACAATTCATTTCCTTCACTTTTGCAAGTCTTACAATGAGGTTATTATAGAAGTTAATCTAAAATACGTGCCTCTTTATTCCATTAACCTGCATTTTCTCCACCGATATTATCCCTAGCTAAAATGACTGCATTTTTCTGTGGTTGTTTCTCACTCACTAATCGTCTAGCAGTCTCAACCGAAACAAAGCCCCACAAGGAGCAGGGACTTACCTGTCTTGTTCATGTCAGTATTCCCAGCACTTAGTGTAGCTGACACATAGTAGGAGCTCAATAAATGTTGTGGGCTGATTAGATAATCGAATGTAGAGAGGTATAAATTATACCGTGATGCGAATAACATAGAGGAAAAGCTATGTTAGGGGCCCAGTTATCTTTATTGATTCACAGGTGTATCTCAAACCTCAAGTCCCATCAAGTCATTTTCATGATAATTCCAAGTCCATTCTCTTTTTCACTGCATCATGTATCGCAAGCACCATTGGCCAGATAAGAAATGGAAGTACAGTGAGAATATATAACTCACTCATAGTTACAAGGTATTGATGGGAGAGACGAGATCAGAATTTACAGCTCTTGAACTGGGGCCCATAAATCTCTTCCTCTGTCTTTAATTTGTGGTAGATTTACTGTGAAACCAAGGGAGTGTAAGCTTCAGGCCCCCTCCCTTGCACAGGCCCCTTCCAAAGACCTGGGCCCAATTTTTTATTTGTAATTTTTAATTCCTTTTCTTTTAAAGAGGACTCTCTCATCCTCCAATATATGAGCCTCATGCCCCACAAAATCTAGATCCATCCCTCCTCCACCTCCAAGTTCTAATTTTGCCCCAGTTTTGCACAATCACTACCCCTGTGTTCTTTGACATCTGGACACTGTTGTTTTCTGCTTTTCTTGAGATTTCTGACTTCCCTCTATGGGTTGATACTCCACCAAAGCTTTCCCCCATCTCAGAAATCCTCAAAAAGACATAGATTAGTAATCTACGAAGTTCAAATACACATGTTGATTTTATAATTTTCCCTGGCCTTTAGTTACATGCATATTCTGAATTTTTTATTGTTTTAAGACATATTCAAAGTCCGGATTTAGAGAGGATTTTATTGTATTTAGTCTGAAGGCAGGTTTGTTTTTCTCCATAACAAACTAGGTCCCTAAGTGTAATGAAAAGTGCTCATCTTTAATAAATACCTGAACAGACCCAGATCATTGTTGCAAACATAAAATTCCATCAACTTTAAGAACCAAGCAGCATAGCTCTGCAGGAATTGGGGGGGCATCAGATACCCATGATGTTTTAGCTTTTAATTCCCCTCCAGGTGTAAGCATTGCATTTTTCATTTTTTTTTCAAAATTATTTCCAGAATGCATTGGAAACCCACAGCTGTCTTTTCCATCTTTACCATTTTCTCTAAACATCCTCTTGGATTTTAGAATTTGGTTGTTCTTTAATTGTTGAAGATTCCGTAGTGAAAAGCACCTTTTCTTTTTCCTTCTTTACTTGTATTTTTCAGCTTCTAAAAATAATGCACACTATAGCAGCAGCTGTGAGCATAAATAAAAACATAATATTAAATGAGTTGGAGTGCAAACAAAACATTCCAGGCCAGTTCTTGCATCCCCCTACGCCAGCCTTGGAAGAGTTTTTATGTTGCTGGGTCAGTTGGTGGGAAGGCTCCAGGGAAATAAGGAAAACCAGCTGCTGGAGACTAAATAGCTGCTCTCTGCTCCTGCAGGTGCTGGGCCAGTACCAGGACATAGTAGGTACTTAGCAAATGTCTGCTGAATTTGTTGCCAGTACTAGGAACCTAGAATGGTAGCAGTGCAGGAAAATGATAATGATAGCCACCATTTACTGAGCACCTACTAAGTGTTCAATCTATATGCACTATCTAGAAGGGCACTGCACATTTTGGGTGAGCTATTCTGATGCAGCTGTTATTTTTTTTTAAGTTGGAGTGTAGCTGACATATACCACATTAGTTTCAGGTGTGCAATATAGTGGTTCAACATCTATATGCATTGCAAAATGATCACCAGGATAAATCTAGCTACCATCTGTAACCATACAAAGTTGTTACATGTTATTAACTACATTCCCAATACTGTACATTTTATCCCCACATGTTATTTATTTTATAACTGGAAGTTTATACCTTGTAATCTTCTTCCCCTATTTTGCCCATCCCCCACATCCCTCCTCCCCTGTTCTCTGTTTCTGTGAGTATGTTTCTGTTTTATTTTGCTTGTTCGTTTGTTTTGTTCTTTTTTAGATTCCACATATAAGTGAAATCATATGGTATTTGTCTTTCTCTGTCTTAGTTCACTTGGCATAGTACCCTCTAGATCCTTCCATGTTGTTGCAAATGGCAAGATCTCATTCTTTTTTTAAAATTTTTTATTGTTATGTTAATCACCGTACACTACATCATTAGTTTTTGATGTAGTGTTCCATGATTCATTGTTAGTGCATAACACCCAGTGCTCCATGCAGAGCGTGCCCTCTTTAATACCCATCACCAGGCTAACCCATCTGATCTCATTCTTTTTTTAATGTTATTATTCCATTGTAGATATATATCACATCTTCCTTATCCACTCATCTATTTTGATGTAACTATTTGGAGGAGGCCGTGAACATTTTAACAAACCATGATGTTTTCAGGTTTCTTTCTAACCAAATCATTGACATTCTCACTCTGTTTCTGACCCACAGCCCAGTACCATCTTCTAGTCCTGGGACAGGGTCCTGGCAGGGGTGAAGAATAGGTATCCTCTCACTTGAAAGCACATGGAAGCAGAGTTCATATGATTACCACGTTTGCTAAACACAAAAAGCCTTCTCATATCATCAGTTGTCCGAAAAAGGCATTTCTATTCATTCTCTGAGAATTCACTCCTGTGTATCTCACAGCCTCAGATTTCTCCCTGAACATTCAATAGTTATACTCAATGATTTTTAATTAATAAGCACATGTACCTGCTTAATAATAAACCTTTTTGATTTCTAGTTGAAAAAACTGGAGCAGTGAATCTCAGTGCTGCTAGAGGGACATATTGGAATAGAAGTTTTTAAAAAAAATTTTTTTAAATTTATTTGAGAGAGAGAGATAGCGAGAGAGAATAGGAGCAAAGGGGGGGGAGCAGGGAGAGGGAGAAGCAGGCTCCCTACTGAGCAGGGAGCCCTATGTGGGGCTCAATCCCAGGACCCTGGGATCATGACCTGAGCCGAAGGCAGATGCTTAATGACTGAGCCAGCCAGGCGCCCCTGGAATAGAAGTTTTAAAAAAGGATATTTAGTATGTAATATAATTTCATCCCCAGAAAAAGATAAAAATCATGATTAAGGGGCGCCTGGGTGGCTCAGTCGTTAAGCATCTGCCTTCAGCTCAGGTCATGATCTCAGTGTCCTGGGATCGAGCCCCACATCGGGCTCTCTGCTCCACGGGAAGCCTGCTTCTGCCTCTCCCATTCCCCCTGTTCGTGTTCCCTCTCTCACTGTCTCTCTCTCTCTGTCAAATAAATAAATAAAATCTTTAAAAAAAAATCATGATTAAAAATATCAACTACGCAAAAGTAAATAAACTGGAAGGTAAAAGTCCACTATAGTTAGAGTGGTGGTTCAGGATGGAGCAAGAAGCAGTGATAGCTGTATTTATTACTTACTCAGTGACCAAAAACAACAATGACACAGTGATTTTCCTACATTGAAACAGGCATAGTCAAAATTCTTGCTTCGGTCTCTGCAAGCTAGATCTTATACACTGTATTTTGTAGACCTTGTCCCAGGTCATATGAATTTGTAAGCATCAGGGTCAAATCTGTTTGATTCACAGGCTATGCCCTTTTCAACTATGCTTTTTGTGCCATGCAGAAGATCTGATATAAAGTGACTAAGGGAGCAGCTGAGTACAGGAAGCTTCTAGTGCAAGGTGCTGGGTGTTGACGGACCTTGGCTGATAGGCCTGGCTGCACCGGCTGGGGCATGAGTCAGGTTGAGGCTACATTCAGGTCCTGCAAACAGAAGATGTTCTCTGCCCTCCCCTGGGGTGTTGGTTGGCTGATCCTGGTGTTTGTGGGGGGTACTTGCTTCCTTGGCTGAGGCATCATGATTCTGTCACCTTGTGGAAGTGTTGGCCGGTGTCAGATCACATTGTTATCTATGAGGAAGGATGGAGCGGAAGCAACCACACTTGTCAGAGCTGTTTGTAGTTTTGTAATGCTCAGGCAAAAATGCGCCATTGTCTTAGAAGAAAAACCACAGCAACAGCAAACTGAAATGATGTTGTGGTCTGTTAGTCTGTCTGTCCTCCTTCGAGAAAATATTTATGGACCTTTCACTCTGTCTCCACCAAAAGATTACACTTATCAGAGCCTGCTGGGGTTGTACGTATTGTGAGATGTGATGTGCATAATTGCTCCCCTTACTCAAAGATTCCTTTGGTTGTTGTTCAATAAATAAGCAAGACTCACTAAAGACTGTAGTCAGTTGATCTGGTTACAGTGAAAATCTTTTCTCTCTCAGTTGGAGAAGCTTAGGGACTTATGCTTTGTATTTTGAGATTATAGGAACAAACAGGTTTAGCTATTTCTGCTGCCAGAGGTGGAATATATTTGGCAGTAAAATACCATGAAATGATTATAGGAATTCCAGGGACTAGAATTATAAAATATTAGAATTGGAAAGGGAGTTGGAGAGTAACTATTTCTTTTAGGATTCATTTATTCATTCATTCATTCATTCATTCATTTGTTCAACAAATATTTATTGACTGCCTACTGTGTACCAAGTATTGTTCTGGGTCCCGGGCTACATAAAGCAGACAAAAATCTCTTTCAACCCTACTTCCATTTTCCAGATGAAGAGGCTGAGTTTCAGAAAGGTCACATGCTTAAAAGCACATAGTTAATAGGGGGAGAATTGTATTTGAAGCCTAATTCTCCCACTTTCAGCTTTGAGCTATTTCCATGATATCACCTTACCCTAATTCTAGTATATATAAATTAAGTCACTGTCCACATTGAATAAAATGTTGTGTTTAAGCAGGTTTTTTGTTCATTAAAACAACAGAGCTCTGATTGTGTGTGTGTGCATGTGTGTGTGTGTGTGTGTGTGTGTGTGTGTGTGTGAAGATTCTTTTCTCCCTTTCTCTTCTCTTTACCAAAAATACTTTTTGAGTGCCTACCATATACATAGTGCCTGGCATGTATCAAGCACTCCACAAATATATATATATATATATTTTAAGTTTTATTTAAATTCCAGTTAGTTAACATACAGTGTAATATTACTTTCATGTGTAGAATTTAGTGATTCAACAGTTACATACAACACCCGCTGCTTATCACAAGTGTACACCTTAATCCCCATCACCTAGTTAACCCATCCCCCCAACTGGTAACCATCAGTTTGTTCTCTGTAGTCTGTAGGAGTCTGTTTCTTGGTTTTCCTCTCCTCACCACCCCCATGTTCATTTGTTTTGTTTCAACATCTGTTATTTCTTGTGTTGTTAATTTTAGCCATTCTTATAGGCATGAGGTGGTATCTCATCGTAGTTTTGATTTGTATTTCCCTGATGAAGAGTGATGTTGAGCACTTTTACATGTGTCTGTTAGGTATCTGTATGTCTTCTTTGGGAAAATTGTCTATTCATGTCTTCTGCCCATTTTTTAACTGAATCTTTTGTTTTTTGGGTGTTGAGTTTTCTAAGTTCTTTATATATTTTGACAGTAACCCTTTGTTGGATATGTTATTTGCACACATTTAATGCAATTCCTATCAAAATACCAATAGCATTTTACAAAGAGCTAGAATAAACAATCCCAAAATTTGTATGGAATCACAAAAGACCCAAATAGCCAAAGCAATCTTGAAAAAGAAAACCAAAGCTGGAGGCATCACAATTCCAGACTTCAAGTTATATTACAAAGTGGCAGTGATCAAAACAGTATGGTACTGGCACAAAAATGGACACTTAGATCCAATGGAACAGAATAGAAAACCCAGAAATGAACCCGCAATTATAGGGTCAATTAATCTTTGACAAAAGAATATCCAATGAGAAAAAGACAGTCCCTGCAACCAATGGTGTTGGGAAACTGGACAGCAACATGCAGAAGAATGAAACTGGACCACTTTCTCACACCATACACAAAAATAAATTCGAAATGGATGAAAGAGCTAAAAGTGAGATGCAAAACCATAAAAATCCTAGAAGAGAACACAGGTTGTAACTTCTTTGACATTGGCTATAGTAACTTCTTTCTGGATATGTCTCCTGAGGGAAAGGCAACAAAAGCAAAAATAAACTCTTGGACTACATCAAAATAAAAAGCTTCTGCACAGTGAAGGAAACAATCCACAAATATATTTTTGAATAAATAAATGGGGATCCATCAATGAGCAAGAGAGACATATTTGCTGCCCTTGTGGTGTTAGCATTCTAGAGGCAGTGTGGGATATTAAACATGGTCACAAATTACTTACATCTCCTCCCATCAAGAGACAGAATCTATTTTTCCACACCTTGAATCTGGGTCAACCTTATGACTTACTCTGACCAATAGAATGAGACTTATGTGATGTTGGAGGACTTCTGCTCCTCCTCCATAGGAGCTTCTACTCTTGCCTGCTTAGAACACTTTTGCTATCCTGTGAAGAAGCTTGTTTTAACTTTCTCGAGGATGAAAAATCACACGGAGAGAGAGTTTCAGCTCTTTCTGTCAGCTACCCTAGCCAAGCCTAGTCTCTTAAGTTACCCAACAGCTGAAGGGAGCAGCGTGAAGAACCCTCAGCCAAACCTCAGAATCATGAGAAATCATAATCATTATTGTTTTAAGCCACTACTTTCACAGCAATAGATAATTGGCATAGGAGATAGTCATTAATTGAATAATCATATAACTTGTAATTACAGATCAAAATAAATGCTATAGAGGAAAGGAAAATGGTACTATGGAAGTGTAACAGAGGAATGGAGAGTCAGGGAAGGTTTCAGGAAGTGTAAAACTCATGTTAAGATTTGTAAGCTGAGTTAGAAGAGTGAGGGAAGAGTGTTTCAGAAACAGGCGCTGGGGGATGGAAAAGTGGTGTGTATTCAAAGATCTGAGAGAAGGCCAGGGCAGCTAGGCGATTGAGGGTAAAGGAGAGATAGGCAGGAGTTTTGCTCCATGGGACCTTGTAAGCTATGTTAATACTTTTGGTTTGAGCAACAGGAAAGGTTTTAAGATGAAGTAGGGGTGGGATGGGGGTGGTGTTGACAGGATTGGATTTACATATTAAAAAATCAGTGCGACTGTGAATGGAGAATTGTGAGCAATCAAGACCAGATAGAAGAAGACTGGTAATTATAACTACTGGTTAATACAGTAGTTGAGGTGGGAGGCTGTCCCTGGATGAGTCGGTAGAGATGGAAAGAAGTAGACAAGCAAAGATCTATTAGATTAGATGTGGAAGACAGCAGGGAAGTCTCAAGGATGATTCCTAGGTTTCTGGCTTGGTTACTGAGTGTATGGTAGTGCCATTCAAGAGAAAATACAGGAAGAGGACTGGGTTTTATATTGTGTGGGAGGCAGCAGGGAGGCAGGCAGCAGGAGTAGGAGTGACCATGAGTGAAATCATTTTGAAATGTTTAATTTGAAGAGACTTAGTTCTTTTATATCCACATGGAGAAGTCAAGGGAATATTCAAGTCTGGAACTCAGAGGAGAGATTGGGCAAGAGATATATATTTGAGGGCCAATTGATTGTAGATAGAAATTGAAGTTGTGAGTGTAGATGAGGTTGCCCCTGTACCGAGGTCAGAGTGAGAAGTGGAGAGAGCCTGAGCTCGAGCCATAGGGAGCTCCAACATTTAAATTAAATCTAAATTAACAGCTGGGCCTGGAGGAACATGCTGATGATTTTCGGTTTGCCTGTTCCATCTATTCCCAGCCTTTCTCTGCCCTGCTTGTTCTGGGAGAGGGGTGTTTATCTCTTCCGACTGTGCCACCTGGCTTTCTTGCCTCTGGCTTCGGTTAGGCCAGTAATAGGAAGCATTGGCGGGATTTGAGGGTAGGAAATGAAGGAGGTCAGGGGATTTATTTCCCACGCCCTCTTAGTTCCCTCACTGCCTGGATATGGTTCTGGTGAGGCTGTGCTTCTTTATTGTAACTCCTCTCAGGTATCCTATCTTCCAGGGATTCAAGTGGTCTCTAGGACTGGGTAAGAGCTATTCCTCTTCTTGCCCCTTTAAACATAGAGGTAGTGACTTCCTGTTGAATCATCCCTGGGTGCTCTGCTTTAACCCTGCTGCACCTGGAAAGAGTCTCCTGTTAACTCTAGTGTATCATGTGTTTTCAAAGGAGACAGAGGGAGGGGGCACGTGAGGGTCTCTGGTATGATGGAAACCAAAGGAACAAAAAGACTTTAAGAAGCAAGGGAGAGATGATCGTATCAAATGATACTGAGAGTTAAAGTAAGATGAAGACCAAAAAGAATGCCTGCGGTCTTTGGCGACTTAGAGTTTGTTAGTGACCTTTGCAATTTGCAAGAGCTGCTTTGGTGACGTGATGGTGGTGCATGCCTTAGAGCAGAACTCTCCAAACCATTGCCACAGACCCCACAAGGCGTGGAGTGTGTTCAAGCATTGAAGATGTTAACTCTTTAGATAGCTCTCTGCAAACATAGGAGCCACTTCTTTTAATATTTTCTCTGGCATTCTTATTGACTTTGAAAAATTAGATCTCTTTTCATTTCCATATTTGCCAGGTGTGGTGTTGCTCACCACCTGGAATAGCATACAGGCTGGGTGGGTGGGAAGTGAGAGGAGGGAAGGATACTGTCTTTCTCCCTCTGTCTTTTCCTCTTCTCTTGAAGGGCTCTCCGATCCCTTGTTATCTTGTGGGAACTCTCCCCAGTGTTGCAGCCTCTGGGTTTTGTTCGATGGCACCTTCACTCTCCCCTCAGGTACTGTGCCTCTTAGCTTAGGCTACGTGGTGGACAGGATAAAGGGCAACATGATAGCTTGAACATTTCATCCAATTTTTATTTCCTTTCCTTTTTTTTAAGATTTTATTTATTTATTTATTTGAGAGAGAGACAGAGAGAGTGGGTTGGGGGTGGTGAGGAGCAGAAGGAGAGGGACAAGCAGACCCCGCACTGAGTGTGGAGCCAGGTGCGGGGCTCCATCCCAGGACTCTGAGATCATGACCTGAGCCGAAACCAAGAGTCTGATGCTCAAGCAACTCAGCCACCCAGGTGCCCCCAATTATTATTTTTAAAACATTATGTCCATCCCCTCGATTTTCATCAAATGTCTAATGATTATTGATTATCCATTTATATTTATAAATAAAGGATTAAACATACGATTAAAGGTTGCTGGTGTGGATTTTCCCAAGTAATTCTTTTTGCTGAGTCTTCTCCCCTGAATTAAAAGACTGATTTGTCAGCTCTGGGTCAAGTGGGCAGAATGTATCAATAAGTGAAGTTTCCTTTTATGGTATATAAGAGTAGAGTAGCTAATCCCTCAGGGACTCCCACCGTTGCCAAGCAAGCAAACAAATGCTTTACTCCATTGCTAAGTGCTTTTATACATTTCACTTTTGTTGGAGTTACCTTTATTTTTCTTTTTTGTACTGATATGTAGAGTTCCTCCCGGCGGCGGGGGGGGGGGGGGGGTGGGGGGAGGGGGCGGGGAACAAACTCTACCCTTCAGTCATCGCCCTGTTTTTTTGGAAAGCAGTTTTCACTGCTTAATCTTGGAGGCAAATAGCACACCCAGCCAGTTATCCAGTAGGCAATGTTTAATAACGATTCCCTATCACCCTCTCCTGTGTCCATTGATGCCACATTTGGTCAGAATGGCTCTCATTGGGATGCCTGGGTGGCTCAGTCGGTTAAGCATCTGCCTTCGGCTCAGGTCATGATCCCAGGGTCCTGTGATCGAGTCCCATGTTGGGCTCCCTGCTAAGTGGAGAGCCTGCTTCTCCCTCTCCCTCTGCTTGTGCTCTCTCTCTCTCTCTCAAATAAATAAATAAAATCTTAAAAAAAAAAAAAAGAATGGCTCTCATCTCTGTGGTGGTACTCTTAAGCATTTGTTATTGTTGGAGTTTTGCCTGCTCTGTTTTTTTTTTTTTTAAAGATTTTTATTTATTTGACAGAGAGAGACACAGCGAGAGAGGGAACACAAGCAGGGGGAGTGGGAGAGGGAGAAGCAGGCTTCCCGCTGAGCAGGGAGCCCGATGCGGGGCTCGATCCCAGGACCCTGGGATCACGACCTGAGCAGAAGGCAGACGCGTAACGACTGAGCCACCCAGGCGCCCCTGTTTTTTTTTTTTTTTTAAAGACTTTATTTATTTGAGAGAGAGAGAGAGCTCAAGCAGGGGAAGCGGCAGAGGGAGAGGGAGAAGCAGGCTCCCCAATGAGCAGGGAGTCTGCTGCAGGTCCCCATCTCAGGACCCCAGGATCATGACCTGTGTGGAAGGCAGATGCCCAACCGATTGAGTCACCCAGGTGCCCCCTCGCTCTGGTTTTAATGCAGTCTTACCTTCTCTTTCTATTCCATGAATTCTTTAACATTTTTTGATTAGCTAAGGCAGTTTCCCGTTTTCCAGGGCTTTTATATTTTCTGCATTTCCAGGGAATTTGGGGAGGCAAGAAGACAAATGTGTGTGTTCTGCCCACCCTGTTGAACTTGCCCTTACTTCTTGATGCAGTTGAAAGATGGAACTGTAATAGTTTTCAGACAATTCCCTCAAACTTCTTTCAGTCAGAGCTACTAGTCCTGGACAAATGGATTGATTTAAGTATAATTTCTTCCTTTTACTCTTGCAGTTATAAATGCAGAGTGAGAAATCAAAAGGACAAACAGCAGGAAGGAGTCTGGCCAGTTATCAACAGAATGTAGTTAATGGCCTATGGCACAGACTGCTAGTTATCCAACTGCATTCATTTACTCCTTCTTTGACAATGCAATACCCACATTTTAGCTGGGCACACAGCCCCAATTGACAATGTGGATAGATTGTGGGCACAAAGGTATGAACAGATAGCTTCCGGGGTATGTCCCTTGAAAGGAATTCAGCTGCACTTCACTGGTCTCTTTCTCTTTTCCTGTTGGCCGGAGAAGCCCTAACTGGGGCAGCCCCCTTGAATGCAGAATTAAAAGCAGCATATTGAGGATTGCAGGTCACCTCAAGGATTTAGGACCGCCCACTCATGAATTATGTGAGAGAAGTAAGTTTGCATCTTATTTAAACTATTGTGTTTTGGAGTTTAACTTGTTTAATCATTAATATAAAGACTTTCATATATAGGTTAATTTCACAGACCAGCTGGTATAATGGGAAAAGCAAAAGGTTTGAAATTAAAGGATCTGGGCTAAAGTCATGATTCTGCCACTCACTAACTATATAAACTTGGGCAAATCACCTAACTTTTTGAGTCCAGTTTTCTTTTTGGCAAGATGAATATTGTAATTCGACCACTTACTGTTTTCTACATATACTTATTATACATCTATTGTGCTATACACTGCAGATATAAAGGTAGGACTCAATCATTACTCTCAAAGGGCTCATACACTAAAGGATTTATCACATCTGGCATACACTAAGTGCTCAATAAAAATTTAGTAACTCATAAAAGGTAAGTTTACTTATATAACCGTATGGTATAGCTTTGGTGTTTCATGACCTTGATGTCTTCCCAACTCTTTGACATGTTTCAATGTCAAAAATGGTGATAGAGAAGCTATGCTATGAAAAAGAAAAATTAGGATTAAATTCTTAGACTTTGGACTTCTGGTAGCTCTATGTCTTTGGTATATAGACTTGATCCTAGAAATGAACCAAACATATCTTTAGTGGTACACTATTATTGAGTCAAAAAAATTATTTATTCATTGTGAATCCTTAGTAAGGCTTTGTATAAGTTGCCTCAGAATTCTGTACACAGTAGTACAACAATTGGAAACAGAAAGGACAGACCCTATAGCAGTAGACATTATAATGGCTGATGGTGGAGTCAGAAGAAATATAGAAGCCAGTCAACCGAAGGAAGATGGTTCTATATTCCCTGGTAGCTTCTCGAGGCACCTCCATACCACGAACTGTACAGAGCAATAACTGATGTTCATAGGATGAGTGTCCAAGTCATCAAGAAAGCATGAAACAGAGAGCAGCATCTTCTGTTTAGTAAGGCAGGGCATCGCTGAAGGCTTTCTAACAAGAATGATTCCAATATCATCCTGCCTAAAGGCGCAGGCTTCAGTTGGCTAGATGTTCTGCTTTGGTGCCGTTCCACTTTTCCCAAAGGTTTTGGATCAGTGAGGCGTCACTGTTTTATATATTGAGATGGAATCAGGTAATGGGATTATCTTGAGAAAAATCACCACTTTCTGACTTCTCTTTCCTCAAAAAGGCATTCTGATATTTGAGTTTCTCTCCTTTTATTATTCCGAAATTGTAACCAGTCAGCATCAAGGCCTTGAGAAAACATTCAGAAGCTGATGAACCTTGGGTCCCTTTGCTATATAGTTTTGAGAACTCTTTCCTAGCAATATTTAGATTTACCAAGAAGAGGCTTTCAGACATCTTGCCCTTTGAATATGGGGATGTTGAGCTCAACTTCATACTGACACTATGCCATTTCTTTTGCTTTTCTTTTGGGGGCTTTCATTAATTCTTGGTACCTCTGGGAGCCAAAATATACCCCCAAACCCCACATTTTACACTTGGAAAAATTGGATAATTATTTCCAGAGTTCTGGCATTCACATTCATGAGCAAAAGCAGATAGCCTGGGGGAATGATATAGGTTGAAAATGAATAGAAGATTTAAAATTTAATTACGGGTTGTAAAGATATTCAAGAGGAGACATGTAATTCAGAGGCAGACAGACACATTGGTTCAGAGAATATACAACTGAATTTTAGCCTCAAATCAAGCACAAAATAAAGACAATCAAATTCAAAGGACAGGCTGCATCTTCATGCAAGTTCAAGGTGCTCATGTGAAAAAAGGGAAATGAGGGAAAAAAAAAAGATTTAAAACTCCCAGTGGCAATTTCTTCCTAATAGCTTTAAGCCTTAAGAAGAACAGAGTCTAGCCATTCTGATTTATGATTTTATACTTTTACAAATTGAAAACCTTTCATTTGAAATTTAGACTGATATGACTTAATTATATAATGATGTAATATTTCTTAAGTTAGTTAATAGGGATGTCTAATATTTCCATACATGCACACTCATGCTTCTCTGTGGGTTGTTTATCCATAAATATCACCTCTTCTGTTACTCTGATTATGCTTATGTTTCTTTCACCAGTATTATTTTATCTACCTGTCTCTTGAATGGAAGTATTCTACCAAGTTTGACTCGAAATCATCTGCTCTTCCCCTCCCCCCCCCACATTATGCAGTGAAATCCTCATTCACTAAAGCTTGCTGTAACTCTTTCCTCTATGTGGACAACAAATACACATGTACACTGACACCCCAAAACCCCTGCCCTGACCTCTTAGTCAAGCTCCTCTGAGTTCTTAATCCCCTAGTGAACCTGGCCTCCTATAGATGGAAGGGGAAGGATTGAAGTGTTGTGGTCCCACAACCAACTTCTCTAGCTTCTGCCTGAATTCCTCCAGTGACAGAGGAGTCTAATAGATACAAGTTAGAATTTTAGCTCATCACTTACAAACTGTCACTTAGAATAAGTTACATACCTTTTCCCAGCCTTAGTCTCCTCCTTCCTCATGGGGAACAAGGATAGGAACAGTACCTACCATATAGGTTCCCGACAAGCAACTGGCGTACCACAAGTCCTCCATACACATCAGCTATTCCTATCTTGCCTTTCTTTCGGCAGTTCTTATTGTTTATCTTCATTTAATTTTTTGTGCCTTACTCTTAACTCTTTCCTACATTCTAAATTTTTTAAAGGCAGAAATGGTGTATTATACATCTTTTTTACCCCACAAACCAGGATTTATCAGAAACAATTCCACAGATAAGTACTGAACTGGGACAAAATTTATTCTAGTCTTCAGCCAAATAAGAAAAAATAAAAAAAATAATTCTCCTTAAAACTGATGATACAGAATTTAAAAAAAACTGTAATAATGTTGAGACAAATTTTTCTATTTTTTGGTCAAAATCTCTTATTTTATTTTATTTATTTATTTTATTTTTTTTAAAGATTTTATTTATTTATTTGAGACAGAGAGAATGAGAGAGACAGAGAGCACATGAGAGGGGGGAGGGTCAGAGGGAGAAGCAGGCTCCCTGCCGAGCAGGGAGCCCGATGCGGGACTCGATCCTGGGACTCCAGGATCATGACCTGAGCCGAAGGTAGTCACTTAACCAACTGAGCCACCCAGGCGCCCAAAATCTCTTATTTTAAACATGAAATCATGTTGAGATTAGTTATTGCTTCCAAATTTTTGTCTTTACTTAGATAAATAAAGAGGTGGTAATCTCTTGTCATTCTCCATCATTTAAAGAAAAGATCACTAGGTTTATAAAATTCAAAATGGTCTAGGGTGGTGCCTCACAGGTAGTTGGCTCTCAGTTGATGTCAGTTTATATCTAGCTTTCTTGATGCTTATTTGGTAGTCATGTTACTTCTCCTTTTGCCTCCACTAGAGGTCAGGGATGAGAAATAAAGGAAATGAAGCAAAAAGAGACTAAAATATTCAATACTTCCACCTAAAGACTTGGTTGGGAAATTGGAAGGTGAGAAAAGAAAAAAAACAAAAACAAAAACAAAACTACCAGTGGTTAAAAAACATATTTTGGAGTTACCTGTGTATTTCAATTTCATAATAATTATTATTCCTTGCTAGCAAAATTGCTTGATTTGTAGCTAGCAACACATTAAAAAAGCAGGTGATAAAAATCTTTCAGTGACCACCTCTCCGTGGTAAGATAATAAGATGTATTTAAGGGAAATGCCAATATATTAAAAAATGATTTTAGGGGCGCCTGGGTGGCTCAGACGGTTAAGCGTCTGCCTTCGGCTCAGGTCATGATCCCAGGGTCCTGGGATCGAGTCCCACGTCGGGCTCCCTGCTAGGCGGGGAGCCTGCTTCTCTCCCTCTGCCTCTGCCTCTCTCTCTGACTTTCATGAATAAATAAATAAATAAATAAATAAATAAAAATGATTTTAACAACTTGATTAGTCTAAAAGCACATTCATCATTATTATGCAAGATTTAAAATAAATAGCTTACAGAAGTTAGATATTAGAGGGATTTAATCCCTTTGAGAAATATGATGTGAAGTTTCTGAGGTCTGTGATTATCATTTTCAAATTAAAAAAAAAAACTTGATCTAGTCATGAGACACTAAAGACTAATTAGGGCATTGTCCTTTTTGACTCTGTTAGAACAAAATGTTGCTTATGATGAGGTTTGTTTTCACTGATGATAAATGGAGTAAGAAAAAACTTAAGTGTCTTTTTCACATTCTTCTTTATCCATCAAATGCTTTTCCATTAAAATAAAAAGAATTTTTATTTATAAATTTCTTAAAAGTTGAGAATGTGCATTTTTTTTCTTAAGGATTTATTTACTAAAAGTTACCGAATGGTCCCAGCTAATTTACAGAAGGTTAATATCACAGGATAAGTGCCAATCATTTTTCCCAGGCACTACTCATTTCCATAGATCCAAAGTCAAAAAGTGATTATATGAAAACTAATTTGGATAAAGTGTTGACTTTTCAAAGGTTGACAGTCCCTCCCAATCAAGACATATTCTTGAGTACCTTGTATAGAGCAAACATTGTTAAGCTACTTAGGCTTCAGTGGTGGTCAATATTAGTAAAGAAAAAGACAAAAAACTCAAGCAGAAATTTTGAGTTGCATAGAACTTGTCTTTTGTGGAGACAGACATTTCTTACCTTGGAATGATGACTGTACTTGCTGTGGTAGTAACTACAATATTTGAAAATCTGACCCCAAATCAAGTTCTCCATCAAAAATATGAGGCACATATGTGTTCTTTTTCACACCCCTTCTCTTTCTTCATCCCTTCCTTTTTCTCTTCTTCCCTCCCTCCCTCCCTTCTTTACTTCTTTTTATTCTTGCAATCAGAATGTACAAAACCTCTTCTTCCAGAATGATACTCTTATTTTTATTTGTTGTTTGCAAAGGGACTGAACATAAACCTTGAAGATATAGTTCATGTCAGTAGAAATACTAACAGTTATAGTTTTCCTTAAACCAACCCCAATGATCCATACTTTCGATATGTGAATGAAAGTAAAAATCTATCCTCAACTCAGTGGGAAAATCCCAGGCCCACATCTTTGTAGTGTACAGATTGTACTGAAGACAGGAGTAGCCAATACTCACCACCATGTATACAAGTTTCAGACTTCAGAGCAGTTACTTTCTTCTTCAATACAACTTGAAAAAAAGTGGAAAGAAAAGGAAAGGATTCAGGAAAGATATGATTTTGAGTTATTGTGTCAGGCTAAAAAAATAATCAGGTATTCTTCAAAGCAAATAAAGACATAATGGGTTCAGCCAGATATGGATTTTGATAAATAACTTAATAATTAAAACTATATCTGATATCTCATTTTCACATTCTGTAAAAAACTGAATTTTTCCTGTCTTTTGGATAATGAGTTACCATCAAGTTTTGGTTATTTATATCACAAAACATGGAAATTCACTCTTTCTTGACATATTTGTTTTTCTCTTTTCTCCTTGAGCACTATCGCTGATTCATCATGCTAGGGTTTTATTGTTTGTGTTGTAAAAGCTATGTCAAGCTCTGACTGAAGAGCTAATTTTTTTCTTGAGTTAATGCTGTTTCTTTTTTTTTTTTTTTTCTGTCCTGACCTGGAAACAGATTTTTAAAATTTATAATCAAAAGTAAACTATACCTTTTGTTCAAACAACATGTTAACTTTGATTTATAATATTTTATGACCATGTTTTATGTATGTTAATAATATTGATATTATTCATTGCTAAAAAATATTTTTTTAGAGATAATGTAAAATAATTAAAATTGGAGTCTGCAAACATGAGGAAATCTGCCCAATTAGCATCATTTTTGTTTGGACTCTTAAACCTGTTGTTCACTGAAAGTCAGAATGATAGATAGCCACAGCCATGGGCAAAACCAGATGCTGTATAGTAGATATGAAGACTGTTACATAATTTTCTTAAAACTGATGAAATTTATTTCACATTTTGCATAATAATTTTGGAAATTATAAAAAGTCTAAACAAATATGTTTCTCATTAGGGTTTGATTCCTGGTAAAAGATTAACAACCTATCCTTTAGGTGAAAAATAAGAAAATATAATCAATTACATTGTTTGTTCTACCAATTTCGTTTTTCTCTTTTACTTCCATTCAGATACAATTTTGAAAGTGATAAATCAATTCTTACTCTCTTATTCGTATGATTTCCTCTTAAGTGATGAAGCATAGTCTTCTCAAAATTCAGAATAGTTAGTACGATTTTCTTCCCAGAGAACTGGGGAATAAAGTGGAGGTAGTTTTGAATGTTATTTGCTGGTTGTTACTCAGTTTATGGTCTTCTTTCAGAAAATGCTGGAAAAGTGAATCAGTGGTAAACCTCTAAAGGCTACTAGCCTTTTCTTAGCCCTTGAAACTATCCCCTTTGTCAGTACCTCTGAATGCAAAGTGGAATTCATTAACAAAGTTGTCTGTACACAACAGTCTTCATGTCGTATTAAAACCCTTTCTTGGGCTTTTGTCATGCATTGATAATTTTGAAAACAACCACAAAATTAGATTTACACTTTTAGAACTAGAAAACTCCTTTGTCTATTTTTAGGGTAAGGAAACAGAGGAAGATTATGATGACACTGATTTTCAAAAACTTAAGTTGGCTCCACTGAAATTAATTGTAATCCAAAAGACCATCAGATATTCAGGCTGCCTTTCATTCCTCTGAGATGAAACACTGAGAGCTCCCAGCACTGCCAGAGTCAGACTTGCTTCGGTGATAAATCAGCTGTAGAAATGACATGTCAAAGCTAGAGGGGCGGTGGTAGTTTGAGTCCCAGACTCAGTACATTTAATGAAAGATCAACGGCCAACCCCACTTGGTTTTTCAAAATCAGGTATTGGGTATTTGCAGTTGAATGATTTTGGAACTGCTTGGTTTCTTCTCTTCTTACTTCACTGTTAATTCTACTTATACCCAAATAAGCATAGACCTGTTTTCTCATCCAATGAAAGTCTTGCCAATAGATAGTGGTTCTGAAAATGTGGACTTTGCATCACTTACTTCAATTTAAAAGGCACATACTGAAGGGAGCACTGGGTATTACACGCAAACGATGAATCATGGAACACTACATCAAAAACTAATGCTGTAATGTATGGTGATTAACAGAACATAATAAAATAAAAAATATATAATAAAATAAAATAAATAAAAGGGATACATAAAAAAATGCTAACAAAATGATTAAGATCAACCCATGCATTTGCCTCGGTGTTGGTAATTTAGAGTAATTGGTCTTGAATTACCTAATAGTGCACTTACCACAAGTGTGGACTCAATAGTGCGTATGCCAGCACCCTTCACACATGACAACACAATAGGTTGTGATCAGTTTTTATGCCATTAAAAGTAAGAGAGGATTTCCACAGAAAATCTGGAAAATATTGAAGGGGGTAAGAGGAAATTAAAAGCTACTAAAAATACAGAGTAATGTCTGTTAACCTTTAAAAAATAGTTTTTCAGTCTTTTTTTTTTTCGGGGTGTGTGTGTATCTGAAGAGTTTGAAAAAACAGAGTTATTTTTATTACAAAGTTTTTATTCTCTTTTACTTACTATTATGTCTTGAAAATTTCTGTCTTAAATATTCTTCAAAATTATGATTTTAATGACTGTATTATATTCTATTTTATGGAGGTCCATAATTTATTTAGCTATTCTCATATTTTCAGATGTTTAGTTTATTTCTGATTTTTTTTTTACCTTTTTATGATTATTTTCCATGTTTAAAATATCTTCTTTGATTATTTGCATAAGGTTTCAAGAAGGGGATAATTGGTGGAAAGAGTATGGGACTTTTTAAAGACTTTGATTTATGAGTCCAATCTATCCTTCAAAAAGTTGCACCTATTTATACTCATGCTAACGGATTTAGACATTGCCACAGTGTTTTATCCAGTCATATACATGTCATATTTTTAATTTGGAAAATATCATTTCTCTGTTTTAATATCCATTTCTTTGCATATCTTAGAATGTATTTATTAGCGATTTGTGTTCCTTTTGGGTGTGTGACTTGTCTGCTCATGTCTTTTGCTCATTTTGTATTAAGATTTTTCTAATTCATTTTTGCGGGTTCTTTATGTATTGAAGATGTTAATCTTTTTGTGTTAAATTTGTTCCTCATATGCCACTTGATTTTTAATTCAATTTGTGATATTTTCCTTTGCTTGTATGTTGAAAAAATAATTTTCCATCTAGACATTAGTTAAATATCCAACTGTAATTCATTCTAACTTTCTTTGATTTAATTTCTTTTGCATTTAACTCAACTTGAACCAGAAATTATTTTGGTGTAAGGTGTAAAATCCTAATTTATTCCCCTCACTCTCACCAAAAATAACCAATATTCTCAACAGCATTTATTAATTTTTTTCACTAGTTTGGGAGGCTTTATCATATATATATGTATTTTTTTCTTCCAAAAAATATAGTCTGTTCCAGAGCAGCTTACTCTGTTTCATTATCTATTGATTCTTGTACTGCAACAACATGTTATAATGACTTTTAAAGTACATTATAACATATGGTAAGGCAGGTTTTGTTGCCCCATTACTTTCCTCCCTAATTTTTAGTTAAAAATTTTATTTTTTTGTCTTTCAGATAGACTTGAGAATTATTTTCTTATTTGTCTTTCAGATAGACTTGAGAATTATTTTCCATGTTTAAAAAAGTGCCAATGGGACAGTGATTGAGATTGTTTTAATCTTTACAGAATATTAATTTAATAAGACTTGATATCTCACTATTCTAGAACATGATCTGTATTTCTACTTACTTAAATTTTCCTTCATGGCTGTCAACTTGTATGTCTACATATTTTAAAATTAATATTGTGAATTAATTTTTTTCAGTACAAGTTGCTCATACAATATAAGGAAAAGCTTTTGCTTTTTCTAAATTGATCTAATCTATAGATATTTTACATAAACTCAATTATTTTAAATTGGTTTTTAGTCAGTTTCTCAAACCACTGCATAGAATAGACACATGGCTGTGCAGCGTGTTTTTTTTTTTTTTTTAAAGATTTTATTTACTTATTTGACAGGGAGATAGAGAGAGAGCACAAGTAGGCAGAGCGGCAGGCAGAGGGAGAGGGAGAAGCAGGCTCCCCACTGAGCAGGGAGCCGGACGTGGGGCTCGATCCCAGGACCCCAGGATCATGACCTGAGCCAAAGGCAGCCGCTTAACTGACTGAGCCACCCAGGCGCCCCACAGCATGTGTTTTTTAGGTAAATATTGACATTGCCTTTAAATTTAAGTATAAATGTCATTATACCTCTTATTTCTTTTTCACTTCATGTCATTGAACAGAACTTCCAGGAAAATGTTGATGAATAATGACATTCCTGAATCTAATGGTAATACCTGCTTTATTTTACCATCAACTACGATGTCAGCATGTTGGTTTAAGATAGAATTTTTTTATTACTTCAAGAAAATATTTAATTCATGTTTTTTGGAGCCTTTGATTTTATTAGGAATTGGCATTGGAAATTTTACATAACATCTTTTTGGAAAAATAAAGTTAGATTATAATTAGTAAACCTAACATAAAAACCATCGGTCAAAAGAGAAACGTCTACAGGGTCCCACTGAAGTATCACAGAGCAGGACAAAGAAGAGTGGAATTATAGCTAATAGGCAGAAAGTTGTAACTGTTTCAGTCCACCAACTTCACTCCTTAGCATCATGTGCATATCTCTACACATATTTGAACTTCCACACAACACACTCTACATTTCCACCTTACACGATGCAGCCATCCATCATATAAGAGAAGATGTTTTCCCCCCTTTTCAGAATGAAGAGTCACATCATCCCAACAGGAACTGTGCTAATCAATGGCTATACCAATTACTTCATAATTTCAGTCCCAGTCTCACCAAATATTTTGTTACCTAAAGACTAAATTATAAAATTTTTTCCCAATAAACTTGTATAAATAATAAGAGGAAGGAGATAGAAGAAGAAAGTAGTTATTACATATAAATAAATAGATATATATAACAAAAAGAAAATATGCAAAATATTATATATGTTGAAGTATTTAGGAGTGAGATAAATTGATGTTTGTGACTATTTTTTAAATGATTCAACTAAAAATATATATTTGAAGCAAAATGGAAAAGTATTATCAATTGCTGAATGTAGGTAGTAGCTATATGATTTTTAAATTATATTTCTCTGTTTTTTATGTATGTTTGAGACTTTCATCACAAACTTTAAAATTTGTAGTTATAGTAAAAATTATTATTATTATTTTTTAGAGAAAGAGCATGTGTGCGGGGGGTGGGGGTGGTAGGGGCAGAAGGAGAAGGAGAGAGAGAATCCCAAGCAGGCTCCATGCCCAGTGTGGAGCTTGATGCAGGGCTCGATCTCATGAACCTGAGATCATAACCTGAGCTGAAATCAAGAGTCAGATGCTTAACTGATTGAGCCACCCAGGTGCCCTTAAATTGTTATTATTCATTGATATATTTTTCCTTTTTTCTAATATCTTGATGCATGCTTTCTGTTTTTCATGTTCTTTTGTTTCCTTTATATGCTCTCTTTTGCATTGTGTAATATGTTTTATCTTTTGTCTTATCTGGTAGCTCATGAAATTTATATCCAATGTTATCTTTTTAGTATTTTAAAATACTTTATTTAGTATAAAATCATCAATTACCAAAGTCAAGAATGTAGAGGTGCCACTTAGCTGAACCACTGCAGGGAATAGACATGTGGCTGGGCTGTGCCAGGAGCAGTGGGGATGAGGGTAAGAGCCTGACTTCTCTAAGTACCGAAGTTCCTACTTAACCTCTCCTTTCATTGCATGCTCATTGCATTTAAATATATGTTAGTGCACTTACCATTGGTTAGAAATAACAATTTCAATAAGACCCCACTTATTTCCTTTATAGAATTCATGTCACCCTCCTAACCCTAAGTCCACTTTCTTCTTGAGGCTCCCTGAATATTTCACATTTAGTGTTAGAGTCTATTGTAGATTTCCTGCGGTAATGGCCATTATTACTGCTCCCAGTTTGTGAAAATATTAACCTATACCACACTTACCAATTTTGAGGTGTTCTTAATGATGAGGAAGTATTTATTTCCAGCCAGTGTTATTACTTATTAAACTTTTCCAATGTACTTGTGTATTTCAGTTTTTATATTCCTTTTCCTTGAAGAAATTGAGACAAATTCTCAATTTGTAGACCTATAAAATACTCAATAGAGAACTCATAGTACTTGTCCTAACCAACTATGAACCAGAGGCCCAGGTACATTCACTTTCTCCTGGCTCATGGACAGTTATCAATTACCCTCCTCCTCAAGAGGTTGGGAAACACCATTTCTTGTTTTTTTTGTGTGTGTGTTTTAACTTTAGTTACCTAGGCTTGACTCACAGTCCCAAGGGTTCCTTCCTTCCTTCCTTTCTTTCTTTCTTTCTTTCTTTCTTTCTTTCTTTCTTTCTTTCT